>NC_069137.1:22381325-22586325 GCF_026914265.1 Mya arenaria
GACCAATACTGACACCTATATTGACAACCTTGTTATGTAAATTCTCATCTGTCACAAACATTGACCAATACTGCCATCTATGTAGACAACCGGGATATATAACTCCTCATCAGTCACAATTCCTGACCGGTAATTTCACCTGTACTGATACAGCCACCTTTGTACACATCCGGGTTATGTATCTTCTTATCAGCCACGCTCTCTGACTGATACAGCCACCTATGCATACAGCCGATATATGGAACATCTTATCATTCATATTCCCTATCCGATACAGCTACCGATGTATACCCACGGGTTAGGCAACTCCTCATCAGTCTCAGTCCCTGACCGACACTGCCTATTATGTAGACAACCGGGTTATGTAACTACTTATCAGTTAATATTTGTACATATTATGTTAGTATAAATGCTAAGAAAGTACTCAAAGAAAAACAATAATTGGAGAACAAAAACAAGTTCACATTGCATGAACGAAGATTAATATTAGTATTCAAGTAACATATATACACTTTTTAATATAAGGATCGTTATATCGAGGCGAACCTAGAATTCTTATACTGAGCTTGATTCTCATTAAACATTCATTGAACATCTAGCATGTAAGATACCAACTTTGTTCATAGACATGTTGCAGTCAAACCATATTTATAACCAAGATACAACTTTATGACGTGTTTAATTAATTTTGAAATTCAGTTTTATTGTTATTACCATATTCTGTTATTTCTTCGTCAAGTTTACTTTGACAGAAAAAAAAATAAACAACTTCTTTTTTTCAAGCCAGACAACCAAGAGCCTTATATCTTTCCATTAATCTGAATTAGCCCGGAAGCTAAAACATATCGTTAAATAACAAACAATCAATAAATCTGCCATGAATTGTTGACCCGGTTTCCTTCATCTCAACAATTTGCAAACCGATAAACAAGCATAATATAGCCGTTTAAGACAGTTAAGAAGACGTGTTTATGACATCGTCTCGCTCAAGTGTCAAAATTTATTAAACATAAACAACCTCCGACGAAAAACTTCTAATGTTAAAGGTTTCGATAGTAATTGTTTAGTATTAGCACATATGAACCCCTAATAATTTCGACTGAATCTCTGATAATAGTCTCGACTTGGTCATGAGAAAATACATACGAGTAAGTAAAAATGGCTTACAGAAGATACAGTGTGCTACAATTGTCTTATAAAACACGTTTTCAGTCCATTATGAAAAGAAAATGCACTATATGTTTCTGTATCAATATATCTTCTGAAATAGTTTGGATAAGAGATAATATATTATATAAAATAACAAATATCCAGGAGCCACACAGAAACCATCCAGGAGCCAGACATGAAGGCGTGTCAAGGTTTAACACTGGTAGAGTCAACTGTAGCCAAATGTGCGAAAAGGTATATAAGAAGCTTGGACTACCATCTGCTAGAATATCATAAAATACGATTAACATACATCTTATTCGGAATCTACTCCTTTAACATTTGTTTAAATCACCCACCACCAATAGGAGCAATTACTAAGTGTTTAAAGAGTGTCAAACAACAGGGAACAACGAGGAGTGGGTGAGCTATACTCTAGCCTTAGTACACTGTAGAAAGACCCATCTATGGTTGATCCCCTAACCGCAGCCAGAGATGTGGGAGGAAACAAAAGTTTAACTCAATACTAAAATATGTTTGATTTATGTATGCGTCTGCATGCACCAAAGGTGTATCATAAATATTCGCTTCATTTATCTGGAAACCACATTATTCAAACATATGATATTTAATAACACATACCTACTCCGGTGTATTTTATAAAAAAACAACACTTCAGCTGTGTACCAATGGTGGGAATATTTACTCAGCTTATTGTGAAGTGTTTCACAGTTTCATAGATTTTATCAAGGATTTAAATAAACTCAGTCATTATTTATTGTCGGTTCTTGATACAAGTTTTATGAAATATCAAGAGTTTAGTCTATGTAGAGGATATTTTTGTCATATATTACTGTTCTCTGTGTTGGTCTATTCAATATCAAGACAGGTAATATATTGGTAAAGTGATAAGATGAGTAAGATGAGTAACTGTTGTAATTTTAAGAATCGCTTCTAGAACACTCATGTTTGTTGTTTATTGAGCTTGGTAACATTCTCTGAGACATTGTCCTCATGTCATTGCAATAGGAGCAGATCTTTTAACTTTGTAACACTCTCTGAAACACTTTTATCATTTTACTGAAATCAGAGCAGATCATTAGGGCAGGTATCATTCCCTGAAACACTAGTATCATTAGTAGTAGTAAGCAGTCAGTTAAGGAAATGACAGATAGGCAATTATTAAGCTACGGTAGTAATCATCGAAAATTACAATGTTTGCGGGTGTTTAATGGTCCGTCTTCTGCTACTCATCGAATACACACACCAATGTCAGATTTTGCGTTGAAAATGTGTCAGTCAATCAGGTTGTATTTAATGTCCGTTAGATGACCGGAAGTAAAAACTAAATGATTAAGAAGGGCTCGATATATCTGATGCATTTGGATTACTGATGACATTAAGACCGTGATATCTTAACATAAATTAACAACTATTGATATAAATAAAATTAATTCAGCTCAGTTAGTGCCTTTACAAAGCAAAACTCGATAAATATATTCAGTTTATTGACGGGAAAATTTAAGATATTTAAAGCAAATAATCGACTTCCTGTTTTTTTTCTTGTATACATAGAGATTAATACTTGTCTGAAAAGACCGGCTGTCGAACGTCCTATAGTCTTAAGATTTAGTTAAATTCAGTCTGTTTAGATTTAGAGACATATATCAATTTCCAATGACATCCACTTCTATCAAAGAGGATTGGAGTAGTTGCTGTATATTTGTTTATCGTGGCATTGTTTATTTACATTTGTAAAGGACCAATAAAACATACGGGGAAACTTAATAACGGGCAAAGAGAAGGAAGAATTCGTCTGATTTTATCAAATCATTATGGACCAGTGTAAAATAATAAATGTTTGTCTAATCACGAGAAATGTTCAAGGCTCCGCGGTAGTTATTTTAGTAAAGCCAAGAGGAATCCACTAAATACGTTAATTCGTGCGGTGTTTATAATCATAAATTACTCATGTAAACATGAAAGAAGCAAGTTATAACAGCTTTAAGAATGAAAGGCAGTACTTAATCTGTCTTGTAATGTTTTCAATCCTTTATGAGAAGCAAATATATAAGTTCAATGCACTTTATGCTTTAAATAAAAGAATCTTTGTCTGGTTGTCAGATAATAAATCGTTGATGGCAATTAGCAACACACGTAGACTATATTGGACTTTTTTGAGACATGAAGACATACGTTGGTCATTCGAATATACCTTGAACTTTTACAACACATTGTGCTATGGACGTTTTCTAATAATATTTTATGAATATATTAACTATGGCCTCCTTTAAAGAAACTTAAAAGTAGAAGACGTCTTTCTTTACGATTTTGCAAAGAAGGGCCAGTCGGTTTTATAATAGGTTTTGTATGTAAGCATAATTCACTTATGTTTAATATGTAAAAAGCAAGGATGATATCCAAAGCGGACGATACAACTGCTATAACCAAAATAAGTAGATGACATCATATTATGCACGGAACAATTTTCTTTATACTAATCTCATTTTCGTGTTCTGCTTAAAAGTGCGTTAAGAATACATACGACTACAAAAATACCATTTATTCATTTGATTAAGGTGAAAATTCGAGGCCATCATTAATAGTTCTTTTTTAACATAGATGATGCGACCACCGTTAGAGCAAATTAAAATAAAAACGTAAATAATGACAGCGTACTGCAACTAAGATGATGCAAACTAGCTATAACATACTAAAAGATATTGCTTTACTGGTGTAAATATGTAAGGGTTACGTTGTTATATTACATAATATGTCTCAAAAGTCGCTTTTCTTAACCAAATCAATAAATAATAACTATAGAAATAGAAAAGCTAAACATAAGTTTATTTACACACGCAAAATCAGTGTCATTTAAACGAATTTTTTTTTTTTAAATGATTATGAAAAAAGGTGGATTTTGTTTTACTATGTCATTGCCATTGACACGATTGTGCTGGAGAGGGTAGTCATGTGTTGTTTTGGAACCGATAAACCCGGAATATACCCACTTTTCCAACTTTTCCAAATTAATGATCACTTATCATACTCACATGCGCCCAGGATGGAAATCGAACACCGGCCATATTGGTGAGAATTGAGTGCACTTGCAATTGCAACATTTGGGCAACCTCGCTTCGTTTGACTTCTTTTGTTTGTCATGGTCTACCTCACATATTAAAAAAAAATAGTACGTATCTACATGAAATTTACTGAATATATTGATATGGAATGAATCGTGATGTGTATAAATATAAATAGTTAATATCTCGAATATAAGTGGCCTTATATAATTGAAAATACATATAAACATCGATATATGTAACTGAATACCCAAAGTAATTTTACGTTTTGTACTTCGAGATGGCATGTCCGACTTTTTCTTGATCTTGATCGATCGGTTCATTTGACAATAGTGTAGGTATTTGAAAGTGTGAGAGTTAGCCGTTCCTCTGTTCTTAAACATATCGATCTTGAAAAAATAGTAATACCAATGTCGTAAAAGGGTTACACCCTTCATGATGTCTCAGGGATGAACAAATATTTGAAAATGGAACATTACATTTAATATAGCGTGCATACGTAAGTGCCTGTTAGATAATAACGACACTTAGGATGTAAAAAAATGTTGTTCATACTTGCACAGCTTTATTGTCAAGTGTTTTAAAACCTCATATATTTTACAATGGTTTGAATAAACTAAGACCTTACTTATTGATTGTCTCTTGATGATACTTGAAACAACAGATGTTTAAGTGTTTGCGTCTATGTTGGTGATATGTATGTGATATATTATTTAATTGTATGTATCCATTGTATTTATGGGTTTAACGATAGCCCAGACAATAGAAGTTTACAATTAACCAGTAAGTTGTTTTCGACATGAAAGTAAAAGGTCATTCCTTCTGTGCTTAGTTTTGATACTCTCAACGCAAACTTGGTAAGGACAGCAACAATTTTTTTATAAAACGATACTTATACCAGAACACATTGACTGTTAGATATATGGTTTGATAACCTGATATAGAATAATGTTAAGACGTATATTATATGGTTATACATTAAGTTGAGAAAATAAACAGGCACACTAGTAGACATAAATAAGTCAGGTTATTTCGGCGTTTAAGATAATAAATCTGAGCTCTGTATGGATGGAATTAAAGAGATGACAAGCTGGCTTTATAAAAACATTGACTAGGTATTTTCAGATAATTAGTTTACCAATCTATGTTCTGTAATAATATGTTTAAGGAGATCGTACTCTGGATGAAAATATATTTATCATAATGGTATTTTAGTGGCAAGAGGTCTGTATGCAAGTTACTTTCAAAAATATACTTTATCATAACCTCAAGAATGTTGCTTTAATCATAATCATAATCATACAAATATTGCATCTAGCGAAAAAACCTAAACTATGTATACACATTCCCTTCGGTATAATATAACATTTAATCACACACAAAAAGTTGTCTTTATTAAGCATTTATGAAATGTCGGGTTACAAAACAACGTGCATAGTGAAGTAGATTCATACAAGTAAACAATCGTTTTATTCCAAATATTGCTACTACTGTTTATCAAAATATTTGTATTTGAATGTTAGTGTTGTCAGTTGCAAACAAGGTTTCATGGTGATTCTTCAGTGATCGCTATTTTTACAATGCACCTTATCTGCAAGTTCTTAGAACATATCTAAGATTTGGTAGTTCTCCTGTTCAGGCCCAAACACGAGACCATGGTCAACCCGGGTAATGATGTTAGCATTCATTGATTAAGGGGAGAATATTCGTTTACAAAAGGTTATTAGAAACTCTGCATAAGATAAGAACAGTTGTCCTTCTTAGATGATATAGAGTAGTATTGCTATTGATCAAACATGATATAAAGTAGTATTGCTATTGATCAAACATGATATAGAGTAGTATTGCTATTGATCAAACATGATATAGAGTAGTATTGCTATTGATCAAACATGATTTTATGACCCTTAGTTAAACACACAGTGTTTTCGGTTATCACAAGTATGTGTGAATTCACCATGGTGCAAACCAGCTAAGACTACTTATCTTCATTTATGATATTCGAAACAAATGCATTTCGTGATGTTTTGGGTAGTCGAATATATATTCTGGTTAACACGGTTGATATATAACAGTGCCGGCCTCAAGATGTTTCTCATGTTTTGATAATCCATCCGGAACCATTTCGCATTAACTCTTTATAACCTTTTCATTTGAGCCCCATGCACGAGGCGATCTTAATAAAACACTTATTTCGTGCTGTAAATGTAAGATATAGGCAGAGTTATTAATACAATTGTTATTTTTTTAATTAATCTCACATTATTTGTTCAAAGTTTAATGATTGATTGTTTTAAAACACAACAAGAGAATTGCAAAATAATAAAGGTGTCGTTCCTTATACTCTTATAGAAACACACACAATCATTTTTAATACTTTTTAACTGCTTGTTCCGTTGATGTGAATAAACCTTAAATTAATCATGACGGCATAATTTATTTAAAGATATGTATATTTATAGTTCGGCTGTTTGGTATTATAGATATGGTTTAATACACGGCAGTAACTCCTCTTTGAAATTTAGAACGTTTTAGAAACTAATTCACCTTTGCCTCTTATTTATTGTTAAACCAGCGACAGGCAATGACAGAAAAGAATGCATATTAAACGTTAAACTAGTTAAAGTCAAGTCTTGATTCGATCTTAAACAGATTAATGTATTTTATAGTTCATCATTCCTTTAAGTGCACAATCCTATTTTAATGAAAAATTAGTTGCATATGATCTTGATAAACCCTGATATTGTTTCGTCGTTTGCAAACAAATTAATTCCTACAAATTATTAGAAATATTTACAAATGGAATACAAATTTCTACAATATGATGACATATAAATAATTTATATAATATTTATATAAAGTCTTAACTTTTATACGAGTCTTTCCAGCGTATCTGCAATACCTTGAAAATTGCAAATAATACACAATATTTATCAATATTTTGGGCATATCGTAAAAACCTAATTTACATATTGACAGGACGAGAGAAGTCACGTAGTGTTCAATTGCAACCTTTAAAATAATATTTAAAAAGCGTATCGCAATTAATCGTTATACGGGTCTAGCGTATCGCGAGACACATCGTGACAATAATTCTATAAACAATTATAGAAACAAATACAGCAGTCGAAAGTTAAAACATAAACAGTGTTTAATGACACAGGACGAACTCCATTAATAATTCACTGCGTATTCGGTATAACCTTAGTTGTTCACATTAAACAAACGAAAGTTGTCACGTGATGATGAATTGAAACCGATATTATTTTTTGTAAAAATCCCACAATATTTATATTTTGTTTGTCATTCAATTCCATACGAGGTGTTAATTTTACAAACTCATTCATGATTTTGTTGAAGAGTTTATGATGTGCGTCAAGTATTAATTCAGCTTCATCTGCGCTACTTCAGTCCGTGGAATATAAAGAGTTCACCGCTTGATAGTAGAAAATCAAGTGCACAATGAATGTATCAAGTAACAGTATGAAATTGATACTAATTAGTTAACCGATATATCATGATTCTTCGAAACCATTACTCTATCACTTCTAGTAATGACCTTTCTTTGGGGACGTACGGTTGACGTTTTAGCTTTAACAGGTTTTCGTTTCGCTGTAATCACTGATGTGTGGTGGTGATACCATATCTCGTGTGGAAGTATAATAATTTATGTACATTGTTCTTTTATAATATAATATGGTGTTGTCGCAAAAAAATGTCACCACAACTTGTTGTTCATTTGCCTTTTTTCTTAACAAAATTACGTAGTGTGTTTGAAGCGAGTAACTTAAAAAAAAATTAACCGAACTATTTATTTTCTAAATAAAGACATAATAATAATTCAATTTGTAAGGAATAATGTGCTAAGTTGTTGTCATTTAATTTTGTAGAAATGAACTTGTTGTAGATCTTTGAGCAAGGTCATTGTTACCACTGCGAAGGTGGAAGTTATCAGGATGGTCAGCATCATCCACTGTCAATAACAGTGTTGCCGTTTGCTGTTTTGATGACGAGTGATTCATATAAAGCAATTTGTGCATCGTTACATTAAATGGCTACTGTTACATGTTACTGACATTATAGTTTGTTGCAAACCTCCATTAACGACAACAACAACTGCAAATGAAAATGACGGTTAACCTTTTTCATTGCCTTTCAAGTTTATTCTATTTGCTTGTAATAGTGTAAGCTTTGCATACCTTAACATAGTGCTGCGAACTTTTCTGATCAATGTTATCTTCCGAATTGCTGGAGTAGATATAAGATTCGAGTAAACTTCCATCTGCTACATTAAATACAAGTTGAGTGTCTTGATTTGTGATATTTGATACGCCCACTTGATTCTTTGGTAAACCATATAGATTCAAAGAGTCCGGGTTTCCCCAGCTAATAATGCTGATAATAGAAATATACATTATTACCCGAGTATGTATTTTGCAAGCATCTCTTTCTATTAGTCTCTTGCTTTACTGTCAAAATTAAATTATGTTTTTGTATCTTTGTTTTTACATAACTTTAACTGATGTGTTGTTAATGCTTTTCTTTTCATTTTGAGTGACTTTCTAATGCTTTGCTTTCTCGTTTGTTGTATACTCAAGATATGTAATAGATATGTGCTGTTTTGTACTGTAAGCCGTTATGATTAAGTAAGCAGCTGCTTGAGTATGATTAGGTTGTATATTTTATACATTCTCGTTTAGGGACACTTTGTATTTTTCCTTTTATTTTTTATATCAACAACGCATGTTTAGTCATTTATAATCATGTCGAATTCATTATGTTATTTTGTGTTAAAGGGGCTGTACTCCGTATGATAAAATAGGAGAAAAAAAGAAAATTGTCGAAAACTGACATAAACTTGGCATCGAAGTGTACAATGCATTGAAAGTTACTAACTACCATTCATGTTAATGACTTGCATAAATTATGTGGCTGTTTTCACCAATACAATCGGCTGAATATATGTATTATTTTACTTTTGTTGCAGTGTTGTGGTATAAAACAATTTCGAAATTAAATTGAGCATGTCCTTTTTCTTTCTATCTTGTGAATACTTTTCCAACAAAAGTACGGCATGTTTTATAGAAATTAATTATAATGTATGTTTTATCGCTCGTCATCATTGAGACAGTTGAGTTGTATATGCTAATACAATGAAGCAATTTAAATGCTTTTCATGAAACCGCCGATTTTCAAAATTAGTAATGATAATTCCCATTTTCATAATTTATTTGTTCAAATGTTCCGATTTTATCGTTTCCATACGCTTATTATCATACACATTCAGTTTCTGCAACGTAAACTACTCATGGCAAATGATGATAGCGTTTACTAAAAAATACATCTTAGTTTGTCTTAATGTCTAATTTATTACCTTTTTCTTTTCATACGAATGACTAATTATAACAATATGTTCTAATATAAAGATTATGAATTTCGAAGACAAATACCAAATATTAAAACACTTGAATGGTTTTATATTTTGTTAAATCAGTTGGGTGCTAGGGAGCTCAGCTCTCTCCGGCCAACAACGAACTGCAACATTCTCAAACAAAAAACACACCCACTAGATTAACAAAATTCTCGTCTTTTAACCGCATGCTGCGTGAAAATTGAAATCCGAATTAAACATTATTTTATTTCTGGCTATGGTAAAATTATGGGTTAAAATAACACAATGAAAAGTATAGGGTTTGTGTACTTATATGAAAATATGAGCGACCTTTTGGCGTTTTTGTAACTGGAAAATTTGTAGGCACGGCTATCAACTTTAAAAAAGCAAAACAATCATAAAGTGAAATATGTTTTGAACTGTACATAACATATTTTGTTTTTTGTTTTGTTTTGATCATTCAAGTCAAAAGAGTTAAGCACAATAAAACATTTAATTATTTAGATCTGCGTTAACAAATATTGTGTGCCTCCTAATAATAACGTATATCAAAATTCCATGATAAATTCATTCGAATATTCCCGCTGTTGTTTATGCAGAACTCGTCAACTTTTCTTTGTAAGCTTCAATCTTATCTTTAATTTGCTTTTTTTCAGGTTTCGAAAAATGTATTATCTTTATGTTAAAAATGTATTGTACTACAACTGTTTTCACTGAGTACATGATTTTAAGTGTTTTCAAAGGACGGTAACGGCTGTACATGAAAACTACCAGAGCATTGTTTAGCAGTTAAATTACATACAACCATTATGCTTTAAATCAGAACCGGATCTCAAAACTCAACTTAATTCGAAATGTAATTCTGTTACATAATTAAAAGTAAAAATGACTTAGACGCATGATAAAATGAAGTATACACATTTCAGACACTGGTGGGCACACAGGGATAGATCAAGAGGATCTCTCTCTCTCTCTCTCTCTCTCTCTCTCTCTCTCTCTCTCTCTCTCTCTCTCTGTCTCTCTCTCTCTCTCTCTCTCTCTCTCTCTCTCTCTCTCTCTCTCTGTCTCTCTCTCTCTCTCTTTCTCTCTCTCTCTTTCTCTCTCTCTCTCTCTCTCTCTCTCGCTCTCTCTGAACACTTGGACAGCAGCCACAGAAGACATGATATAACTTTTCAGGAACAAGAGTAATGGCATCAGTGATTTCCCTTGCAGATGATGACTACTTGATGCCCTTACACATCGCAGGCATGTTGGTGGCCGCTTTCTTGCACTTTTGGTGGCTTGCATCTTTAAGACCCGTAGACGAAAGTAAGGACACATTTTCTTTATTGGTTTTAAAACATCTTGAGATTCAAGCGCCTAATTATCGAAACCTTTTTTTCTTTATTTCAAACCAAAGTATCGTGCGTACAATCATAATGTCTAAATATTTTGTTAATCATCGTGTAATGTAAACTCTATCTTGTTGATTTTCTAGGGCGGTAGAGCGAGATATCTCCTTAACACGGACCAAAATTCTCGCCAACAAGTCACTTTCTGCTGCTGAAGAGGAAGCATTGAGCCAAAACCACCTCGCTCTTGAACAACCAATGAATGCAGTCCTAACAATTGAACAACCAATGACAAACGGTCATGCAAATGGTACAATGCGTGCGCAAATGTCACCTGTAAACAATATCGCGCATATTGCTATCCCTAGCAACAACCTCTCCGCCAACAGCAATGCGATGTCACATTAATAACACACTGACGTCCAACAGCATTCCAATGTTGGGCAACATTGCCATCTTTAACAAGCATGGATGGCATGAAGGGTTCGCTGATCGAAGTTTCTATGACAACACAACTGATATATATCCCGGATCTACCACAACTACGTGCAGTACCGGCCCATTCATCGTAGACTCTCCAAAATCAAGTCCGACTGGAGTTGTGTCCCTTTCGCAAAAAAAAATGGTTAGTACATCGTGAATGGTCGTGGCCAAGACACTATCAATACGCATGGTCCGTACATCGTGGATGGTCGTAGTCAAGACATTATCAATGCGCATGGTCAGTAGGCGTTGAATAGGCATTTTACTATTGCTTATATCTTAATAACAGATTAGGTGGAATTAAGCAAAATCATGAAACATCACGTGTACCGTCAGTCTCAATATAGAACAAAGTGTAATTGTTCCAAAATATTTATTTAGCTTTACTTGTGCAAACTTAAAGTGATGTAATGTATATATTTAGTTTGAATATACAAACACTGCTACACTTATTTCATTGTATAATAATATTTCATTGTTTTAATATCGAATTTTTATAATGCAAATTTGATGAATAAGCACATATTTGTATATGCAAATTTGATTTATTAGTAACTTTGAAATATTTTCTTATTTACTAATAAAATAATGGGACTTGATGTAAATATATTCAGCTGATCTGAAATAATGACAGTGACGGATAGACTGTTCTAAATTTAAATTAAGATCTAATGTATTAACTTTTAAACTTTAAGTGGATTCAAGGTTCCTAGTCGTGTTAAGATGACTTTAAGCGACCTACTTTCACATTTGAAACCGTGTTTAGATGTCGGATGCTTCACATATATATAAATTAAAACATAACGCTCAATAAACCATTAAATTTGTAAATTTCATCGAATGGAAAGTATTTTAGTATAGATATTTTGGCCACCATATATGTTATAGTTATCTCTAGGCTTTTCAACGTTTTGGTTGTACCTTGGATATCGGCTATTGTAACCTATTACTGTTATGTCAATTTGTTAGTATATATGATTTTAGTTACAAAAAGTGATTCCGTTGTTTTAATCTTACATACAATACAACAAATTAACAACAGGGACACACCCAGTATTTGACAATTCAATATAAACCACCTTACATGGCATAATACAATGACCAAAACGAAACTGAAAAAAATATAACACGCATGCAGTTTAAATATGCAGATAACAGACTAGTCTATTGATAAATACTATTTATAAGCGAAGATGTTCAGCTTAATTTGACAGGATTTAATGCTTACGATTTTCATTTCATTAGTTCTGAATGATTTCATATTAACAATGAAACATTTCTAAAAAGATATGATACTGACTTATGTTCACCTTATACAGAGAAGACCGATGCTTGGTCGCACGGAAAACGATGCAATGAGAATTTTAAAAGAAAAAAGTAAGATATAGACCAACGCTTCAAATATATACAATACTATAACAGCAACTTTCGAGCATGTTTTCTCGCTTTTGTTTTGTATAATTGTAATTCTGTGACTTTAATGTGTCATATATTTGAGCAATACAGGTTTTTAAGTGTTTTTTTTTAAGTTCGGTACAGCCAAAGGCCGAATTATATGCATGTTAATGTTTGTACAATGCCTATACATTTATAAGCCTTTAAATTTCATTTCAAGGGTCGCTCAGTTATATTTAACTGGTGGTCATAAGTTGAAACAATGTGTATTTCAGTGCTACTCAGAACAACAAGAGCTTGATGAACTGGTATCTCATAACGTTGTAAATATATGTCATATTGATATGTATGACCTTGTGATTAATTAATGTAAATATATTACCTGAATAAATTTTGTACGTGAACTTCATAGTAATGATTTCCTAATAATAACTTACTTTTGCCGCTTTCCATAATTTTAATGCCATTTTTGATAGGAGGACCATAATATAAAGTGATAAAAAGCGATACAAATGAAGTAAGAACGTGGCGAACATTAATAAGAGCGATTGGCCTCAAAGAGTAGTGTAAACTCAACGGTCTAGATGAATTTGTTCCTTAATGGTTCGACTCTCTATCGACTTGTGCAACGGGCACTGGTTAAAAGGTAAACTTAATCTAATTTTGTGACATATTTAAAGCATATAACAGAGTCAGACATCGTGGTACTTTTTTGCTCAAATTACTAAGAAAAGGTAGGTCAGGTTTTCGTCTTACATTGTTGGGGAATAATATATGTAATTGAACCCAAGGTGTAGCTTTTTCAGGAGGTAATTTATTACACCTTTTTCTATATCAGCAGGAATTTCAAGTTTCAAAGTTTAATGTACAAAAGGCCTCCGGTCCATACACAAACACAAGAGAATACATATTTAATACAAACGTGATAAATAGTGACAATCACATGTAATAAAATCAAACGTAAACTTCCATAAAATATTTCCTTTCTTTAAAGGCATATAGTATGGGCAAGTGCGTTTTTTTGTGATTGGTCTAAAGCGGTCAAAATTTATAGCGGTGCATATCATACAGATTGTGTGAATGCCAATACGCGTACACACAATTGCGGACATATTACATTTCTTGCCAAAAAGCCCTATGCCTCTTTCCAGTGAAGAAACATTTGCATTACTCCTCAAGACGTGATATAGCGATGGGAAACTTCAGCATTTGAAATTCAATGCATGAAACTTTATCACAAAGTTCTTGATTAATGCAATTTATGGTGCTTAAATCAGCGATGATATTGTGTAAACAAACATTTCTTGAAACAAGACATTTTATATTGTACAATACAAATGTACAAACATTCCAGAATAAAATATAATCACCTAAAACTAACCCACACTCTTTTGAAGAATCCAGCATTCCTAAACATAATTGACATTTTCAATTAAGGTCACACTGTTTGTACAACTTTTACAATATATTATACTTGGCGAGAACTTGATCAAGTGCAGGGCTGTTTTATAAAATATAAATGGTACAACGAAGGCAAATCAACCTGATATGAATTTAAATAAATGTTAAAACAACTAGTCACGTGACCACACTTGGCAAACAAACGCACGTTGAACATGGTAGATTTTGTATTTATCCAAATACTCTATTTTTGAAGGTTATTGAAGTCCGATCTTAGCATCATATCAGTGTCATTTCAGTGTGTCAGTAACAATCTTAACAGTCGGACTAAAACTTGATTGATTAGTATAATATTTTATGTTAAATGACAAACCTCTCTTGCATTTTAATATGTTGATAAATATCGACATGCATTTCAGCAGCTTGCGTTTAAATCATTAATTAAAATTCAGTGTTAATAGTTACTTAAAGCGTAAATATTACTCCCTGATAAATAAAAACACTACAAATGTATTGCAGGTTTAAACACACTAAATCATTCTGCTTCACGGCAATCTGTTTTCAATTTATTAATTAAAATTCAGTGTCGTTTTTAATTGATCGTGTGAATAATTACACCATGTCAGAACTCATTGTAGTAAGAACACCATTTTAATGATTATCCAACTACATCGCTTTTTAAAAATAATTTATAAATCATTATTATAATTCAAAGCAGCTATGCTGAAACTGTTGTGGTGGAAGATCTTTGGAGATGATTTTGATGTGGATTTTGTTCTACCGTGTGGTAAGTTGCAGTTTTGATTAAGTTATGATTTTATAAACGGTATTTATTAAGATACATCTTTTTTGTATCGCTTCAGAGGCCGACAGCATAGTTAACAGCATTTTTAGGTCCTATGTATATCGTAATGAAACCGAACAGAGAGTATTTTTGCTATAATTTCTTAAAATATAGTATAATAAGACGGTGTTAAATTGATTTGAAATGACACAAAACTGCACTTGAAAAAAAGCTCAAATTAAATAAAAAAAAAACTTGCCTTGTGCCATCTTCCGTGATGTCCATATGTTTTGGTGAAGTGTCTGCATTGATTAAAACAATTTAAACATTATAAATATCGTCTCAGTTATTTTAATTTAACATTTTGCGTGATTTATTGAAACATTTGGATTGAGTGAAAATACACATTAACTAGTTTATTGAGCCTTATTTTATTTAACATCAACCTTACAAATGTCAGAGAATCGTTATTTAATAGCACAAATTGATTGGATAAGCTTTGTTTTGTCGTTAAGCTACTACCATTGTCATTTCTGTAAACAAATTAACCAAAGCAGAACATACTAAACAAACCACTGAAAACTGAAACAGGCAAACTTAAAATGAAATGTATTTCTTTAGAACAACGTTAATAATAGCCATGCCCCTTGATATGATTATGAATAAACGACTGTATAAATCTAAGGTGAATGTGGTTGGATATAATGATTGTATGTTTCAGGACTGTTTACTCTTATGCAGCGTCGGCTTTAACGCGGTATTTATTCCTTACATCGGTGAGACAAAGTGTAAAATAGTTATAAGTTAATGGCTTATATGATTTATAAGTTAATCTTTTAGGCTTACTCACTGATGCAATTTAACTGTTTCAAAGAACGCTGATTTATGCATGAATTATTCCTACATGGTAATGATTTAATTTCAGGTTATAGCCGATCCCTATAATCGTTTTAGACCACCTTTCGCCGAAGCTGTAATCCCAAATGACAGAACGCTACCTGAAACACCGCCAAGTCCGGATTGGAGAACACCCTATGCCGACGGCAGGTTCGGCTTGCATCATAAAAGACCGCCATTCTCCGATAGTATATCCGGATTTACACATAACAGACCGCCTTCTTCATATAAAGTACCTAATGTTTCTTATTTTGATAGGCAAAGTCTTCCAGTAGGAGATTCAGGATCACTCTTTTCCGTGAGACCATCTGCATCAATTCCAAGACATAGAGGGTATTACGTTTCAAAACCAAGAGAACGAGGAGTTCCTTCGCGTGTCAGTGGGTCTCCTGAAGTTTCAAGGGTAATACAATACCTCTCATATGCTTCGGATCGGGACACAACGGGACCAACAAGAGAACGCTATATAAATCCGAATCCAGAAGAGTTATTAGGTGTTGCAAATGTTCCTCGTGGTGTCCCGAGGCATTTGCAAGCCCCTTTTCTATCTGGTGCTCGAGCAACATTAGAACCAACAAGAGCTCCATACCGTTTTAATGGCCAACCAACATCGCCACCTCGTCTTCGGGAATTTCCATTTGCCGGTAGTCCAGAAGCAAGACGGGCGCAAAAACGTCGAGCATTTCCTATGCACAACAGTGGATCACCGGAATATAATAGATTAACAGCACCGCCAAATGGACGCATGAACCGATTCACTGTGCCTGTGAGCCCAGAACCAACAAGGGGGGCAGGTAATCGGAGAACAAGATTACCAACAGAACCAACGCGTAGGGGTTCAACTTTGAGTCGCAACAATCTAGACACTGTTATGGCATCGCCAAGAAGAAGAGGACAAGCTTGGTATAGACTTCCTCTCACGAGGCCATCGAGTGGCAACATAGCTCCCTATCAAACATTTCATACAGACGTATCGTATAGCTATTATAATACGAAAACGTCTGGTTCACCACGGGTCGGTAACAATGCATATACTCAAAGAAAACGTGTGTTACCTTTAGCTCGTTCGATGATAAGTAGAAATCGGGTTATAAAAAATCCACAGAAAAAAATGTCTCTTTCAGCTTTTCATGCACAATCCGAAGTTGAACGCAACGCAATACAGACAATACAAGACAGACACGAAAGTTCCGAAAGAAACAATTCATCGTATGTCAACATTTCAATTGCCAGAGATATTTTTGCTGATTTCAATAACGGACAACACGGCAAAAATAGTCTTGAATACATCAACACACACTACCCTATTTATAGAACAACCTCATTGTTAAAATTGCGGATACAAAAGGAAATTAATGAACAGTCAGTAAAAAAAGGAAAACGAAAAGATAATGAATCCGACTGGCTTAAAGGACTTTGGAATAATCTAACCCCAAATAATTCCACTTATGAGGACGTAAATGGAAACAAAGTCGTCAATTCTTTGATTTTTAACAATAATTTCGCAAATCAGCAAAAAGGCGCTACGATCAACTCCTCCAAAGTGAATGTAGAAAATCAACTTATAATTGGGAACACCGTATTCGAGGGAAATCGAATTGGCAATGAAGGGTTTGCATTGAATCCTAGTGCATCAGAACTTTTTACAAATAAGACACCTACCAGCGACCTGTTTAGACCTAATATGCATACAAAAAACATTACCACAGCAGACACAGATGCTTCAAACGCAATTTTCGATACTGCAAATGTTACAGACTTATGGGAAACAATGGTTGATACCACACACAACGTATATAAATCAAACATACCCAAGGATACCTCAACAAACGCAGATATTTCAAACACCAAGGTTGACACCGTGAGCAAGACAAATTTATCAAAAACAAAAGTGGAAAGCGCATCGAATAACTACAATTTAAACACACTAGTGGATACTGAAATGACCATAGACAATACAAACATAATAGTGGAAACTGGAACGAACAAAGACACAAACGTGTATACCGCCACGAAAATTTCAAACAAACAAGTTGATTCTGGAGCAAACATTGACAATTTAAACACACTAGTGGTTAGAGGAACAAATATAAAGGAAAACATTAATATACTTGTGGATACCGGAACGAACATAGACAATTTTAACACACTTGTTGATACTGGAACGAACATAGGCAATTTTAACACACTAGTGGATACTGGAACGAACATGGACAATTCTAACACACTAGTGGATACTGGAACGAGCATGGACAATTTAAACACACTTTTTGACACTGGAACGAACATGGACAAATTTAACACACCTATCGATACTGGAACGAACATAGACAATTTTAACACACTTGAAGATACTGCAACGAGGATTGAGAATTTTAACACACTAGTGGATACTGGAACGAACATGGACAATTTAAACACACTTGTGGATACTGGAACGAACATGGACAATTTTACCACACTTGTGGATAATGGGACGAACATGGACAATTTTAACACACTTGTAGATACTGGAACGAACATGGACAATTTTAACACACTTGTAGATACTGGAACGATCATTGACAATTTAAACACATTAGTGGATACTGGAACGAACATGGACAATTTAAACACACTTGTGGATACTGGAACGAACATAGACAATTTAAACACACTAGTGGATACCGGAACGAACATAGACAATTTAAACACACATGTGGATACTGGAACGAACATAGACAATTTAAACACACATGTGGATATTGGAACGAACATGGACAATTTTAACACAATAGTGGATACTGGAACGAACATGGACAAATTTAACACACCTATGGATACTGAAACGAACATAGACAATTTAAACACACATATGGATATTGGAACGAACATGGACAATTTTAGCACAATAGTGGATACTGGAACGAACATGGACAATTTAAACACACTTGTGAATACTGGAATGAACGTAGACAATTTTAACACAATTATCGATACTGGTACAAACATGAAAAATTTAAACCCACTAGTGGATACTGGGACGAACATGGACATTTTTAACACACAAGTGGATACTGGGACGAAAATAGACAATTTTAACACACTAGTGGATACTGGAACGAACAAGGACAATTTAAACACACTAGTGGATACAGGGACGAACTTGGACAATTTTAACTCACTGGTGGATACTGGAACGAACATGGACCATTTTAACACACTAGTGGATACTGGAACGAACATGGAATATTTTAACACACTAGTGGATACTGGATCGAACATAGACAATTTTAACACACTTGTGGATACTGGAACGAACATGGACAATTTAAACACACTAGTGGATACTGGGACGAACATGGACAATTTTAACTCACTTGTAGATACTGGAACGAACATGGACCATTTTAACACACTAGTGGATACTGGAACGAACAAGGACAATATTAACACAATAGTGGATACTGGAACGAACATGGACAATTTAAACACACTTGTGGATACCGGAACGAACATAGACAATTTAAACACACTAGTGGATACCGGAACGAACATGGACAATTTAAATACACTAGTGGATACTGGAACGAACATGGACAATTTAAACACACATGTGGATATTGGAACGAACATGGACAATTTTAACACAATAGTGGATACTGGAACGAACATGGACAAATTTAACACACCTATGGATACTGAAACGAACATAGACAATTTAAACACACATATGGATATTGGAACGAACATGGACAATTTTAACACAATAGTGGATACTGGAACGAACATGGACAATTTAAACACACTTGTGAATACTGGAATGAACGTAGACAATTTTAACACAATTATCGATACTGGTACAAACATGAAAAATTTAAACCCACTAGTGGATACTGGGACGAACATGGACATTTTTAACACACAAGTGGATACTGGGACGAAAATAGACAATTTTAACACACTAGTGGATACTGGAACGAACAAGGACAATTTAAACACACTAGTGGATACAGGGACGAACATGGACAATTTTAACTCACTGGTGGATACTGGAACGAACATGGACCATTTTAACACACTAGTGGATACTGGAACGAACATGGAATATTTTAACACACTAGTGGATACTGGATCGAACATAGACAATTTTAACACACTTGTGGATACTGGAACGAACAAGGACAATTTAAACACACTAGTGGATACTGGGACGAACATGGACAATTTTAACTCACTTGTAGATACTGGAACGAGCATGGACCATTTTAACACACTAGTGGATACTGGAACGAACAAGGACAATATTAACACAATAGTGGATACTGGAACGAACATGGACAATGTTAACACACTTGTGGATACCGGAACGAACATAGAACATTTTAACACACTTGTGGATACTGGAACGAACATGGACAATTTAAATACACTAGTGGATACTGGAACGAACATGGACAATTTAAACACACATGTGGATATTGGAACGAACATGGACAATTTTAACACAATAGTGGATACTGGAACGAACATGAACAAATTTAACACACATATGGATACTGAAACGAACATAGACAATTTAAACACACATATGGATATTGGAACGAACATGGACAATTTTAACACAATAGTGGATACTGGAACGAACATGGACAATTTAAACACACTTGTGAATACTGGAATGAACGTAGACAATTTTAACACAATTATCGATACTGGTACAAACATGGAAAATTTAAACCCACTAGTGGATACTGTGACGAACATGGACATTTTTAACACACAAGTGGATACTGGGACGAAAATAGACAATTTTAACACACTAGTGGATACTGGAACGAACAAGGACAATTTAAACACACTAGTGGATACAGGGACGAACATGGACAATTTTAACTCACTAGTGGATACTGGAACGAACATGGACCATTTTAACACACTAGTGGATACTGGAACGAACATGGAATATTTTAACACACTAGTGGATACTGGATCGAACATAGACAATTTTTACACACTTGTGGATACTGGAACGAACATGGACAATTTAAACACACTAGTGGATACTGGGACGAACATGGACAATTTTAACTCACTTGTTGATACTGGAACGAGCATGGACCATTTTAACACACTAGTGGATACTGGAACGAACATGGACAATTTTAACACACTAGTGGATACAGGATCGAACAAGGACAATTTTAACACAATAGTGGATACTGGAACGAACATGGACAATGTTAACACACTTGTGGATACCGGAACGGACATAGAACATTTTAACACACTTGTGGATACTGGAACGAACATGGACAATTTAAATACACTAGTGGATACTGGAACGAACATGGACAATTTAAACACACATGTGGATACTGGAACGAACATGGACAATTTTACCACACCTGTGGATACTGGAACGAACATGGACAATTTTAACACACTTGTGGATACTGGAACGAACATGGACAATTTGAATACACTAGTGGATACCGGAACGAACATAGACAATTTAAACACACATGCGGATACTGGAACGAACATGGACAATTTAAACACACTATTGGATACTGGAACGAACATGGACAATTTTACCACACTTGTGGATACTGGAACGAACATAGACAATTTAAACACACCTGTGGATATTGGAACGAACATGGACAATTTTAACACAATAGTGGATATTGGAACGAACATAGACAATTTAAACACACTTGTGGATACTGGAACGAACATAGACAATTTAAACACACCTGTGGATATTGGAACGAACATGGACAATTTTAACACACCTGTGGATACTGGAACGAACATGGACAAATTTAACACACCTATGGATACTGGAACGAACAAGGACAATTTAAACACACTAGTAGATACTGGGACAAACATGGACAATTTTAGCACACTAATGGATACTGGGACGAAAATAGACAATATTAACACACCTGTGGATACTGCAACGAGCATGGACAATTTTACCGCACTTGTGGATACAGGAACGAACATAAACAATTTAAACACACTTGTGGCTCCTCGAACGAACATAAACAATTTAAACACACTTGTCGATTCAGCAAGTAACAAAGACAATGTCACATCAAATTCATCAATCATAATTGTGGATACATTGCAGACTCATGAAAATGTTTTATCATTTAAGATTGACAAATACATTAAACAGCATTCGGGCGCTTCCTCTCGCGATACTACTAGTGACGTTTCTATTGACCAACATGCTGGCGTTACAGTTAGCGATAATGATCGAGTGGATTCCATTGACAAGCTTTCGGGTGTCACAACTAGTAATACCGCTCAAGATGTTTTCATTGACAGACATGCGAGTGTTACATCTAATGATTTAGCAGAGCTTTTAATCAACCAGCAAACGACAGTTAAATATAGTGATATCGCTAATGAAAGCCTAAAAGGTTCATACCATCTTATAAAGTCACCTTTGAGAAACGAATCTGAGGGAATTCAATCAGTTGATACATTGCATATCATGTCAACACTTGCAAGTAATCTAACTAAGACTGTTATAAAGACTAATATAACGACAGAGAGGGCGGATAATGATGAAAATAAAGCGAATATGTGGCCATACAGAACATTTCACAATATGCATAATAATGGTGAGGAGGCCATTCAGGTCAATTTATCTATGGAGAATAACATTGTCGTTCAACAAAAAAGGACGCTTGGTACCGTAAGTGTTAATAATATAATAGATCAATTAGGTAAGTCAGTGAAAAATAATAATATATCGAGCGAACTTTTCACTCAAAATGTGCTGAAGCAAAATGTATCGAAACTGTTCGTGCAAAATACAACTGATAGAGCAAACAATATAATGAAAACTAATGACAAGAATACTGTTTGGACAAATGAGTCATCGGATCAAAAGGAGTTTAGAAAAGCTGACCATTCCAACATCGATCACAAGAAAACTAGGAATATTCCAGTAAACCACAACGTACACTCAGATGATGTGCATACTAAATTTCAGAAGACAACAGAATCAAATGCAAAGCCATTCATCGATTATATCTGGACCTTTTCGAACAATTATAGAAGACAATTATCTGGCCAGTTTGATTTTGCTAAATCAGTGTTTAATAAGTCGATGCCAGCTATGTACATGTTTAACGTTTACCATCTTGGAAAATTACCGCCCGAAAGCCATCCTAACGTGAAAAAGACAACCAAACATCATAACAACATCATAAAAAACATACCAACTTCAGGAACATTTTTCCAAAGTCACATAGACACACACACACGAACAAAACGTCAATCTAACCAGGATCCCGTTTCAAGAGATATTTTACGCAAGCTGCTTTTTGGACTACTTTTGGTAAGCAGCGGGTCCACCAAAAGCAAGCCTCAACTTGTTATTGACCAAAGTCCCCATAAACCGCCATCTTTATTCCCTTCAAAACAAACACACGCTCCGGTAATTAACCGGGATATGAAGGATACGTTAATATATAAATTCTCAGAAAACGCTACTTCTTCACTTTTGAAAAGCCTATTGTATGGACCACTTAAGCATAAAGAACATGGTATTCAAAGCACTTTCGAATCAGAAAAGAAACTTAAGTTTTCACGGTCTGACATGACAAATGTGCCATCGACTGATGCATTAATAAAGGGAAGTAAAAACTTCGAGAAAACTACTGACAGTAATGTTATGAGAACTGTTGAAAGTACTGTTAAAACAGTCTTTAACAACACCTCTCCTGTATATACTGTTAAACCTAGTATAAGTGAAAGAGACATGTTAATACGGCTGTTGAATGGTACTTTGCGTTACAGAGATGTTTGATTCTGATACTCAAACATATTTAAAAGTAAACTAAAACATGTGTCTGATTGATTGATGGATTGGTGGATGGTTGATTGGTGGGCTATTTTATTGCTTCTTGTAAAGTGTGAAACAAACGCTACACATTGTTCTATCGTTGTTTTATGTCTTTTTCAATGTTCACTATCATTATCATAGCATTATCAAAAGAGATATGATTATTAAATGAATTAATTAAAGTACTGGTGTTGTTTGTTGTTGTTGTTGTTGTTGCTTTAAGGTATCGTTATTATATTCAAACTTGTAATTAATGACGAATACTGTAACACTTCCGGATAGATGTTAACATATGCCTTACATGTTATTTGCAACAAACAATTTAAAAGCTATACCTTTCCAAAGCACAAACGAATCTACAACAAGATCAAGAACAATAACAACAGCTTTAAATGCATTGATGAGTTCAATTCTAAATTGCACTTATATGAAATAATCGTAAAGGGATATAACTATTTTAAGTTTTCCGGTGAAGTATATGCCGTTGTTACAATATACTTAGCTCAGTTCAGTGCTCTATACATATTTCCCTTCAGGTAACTGATACTTATTTCAAACTACAAATGTTTCATATTTCTTGATTTCATACGTGCAATTTTGCATATATACGCTTTTTATTCGTTTTAAACACCTCATACCTGTTGGTTTTAATGTTTAAACGGATTATATTCAGTAAATTAATGTAAAAAAAGACACAATAAGCATTGCAAGAAACAAATCATACATATAATGAGGCATTAAAAAATGAATATTTGACGTATTAAATTGTAAGTATCATATATATTTTAAATGCCACGTTTGGGGTTGAAAAGAAATACATTTTTTACATGTCGTTATTATTTTCTTCATTTCCACAGAAACGTGTTTATCATCATTAAATATAACGGAACAACAATGACAGGTTATTGTCTGTTTGATTTTGTTTTGATCTAGGGTTAGTCGTATTCATATAAAAACGTCCCTTATAATATGCTACTATCTGTTTATTATGAAACACGTGTATGTTTAACCACAATATAGTTTGTTTTTTTTTAAATTAATTCACTTTATGTCAATGTAACTGGGTCATTCCGTAAATGATTTTGGTAATACCTTTAACTCATGTTGCATGGCGTATTAGATTGCGTAATCGGGACTACTTTCTTTACTTTTTTTCTAATGATTTACAAATGTGACCTACGAACTATTTGTTAATGCAGATGTAGTCGTAGATTGCTTTTAATGACATAAACATTTCAATTTCAACTTATTGTTGTTGTTTTATTGTTTGTGCTGGACAGATTTTCCTTGTTGTTTTTAAGTTCATTTGAACTTTCGGCTGAGACTCTATGACTACTAAGTGCATTTGAGCTTTAATGTACAGTCATAGGCTACAGATCGTGTCAGCTATTCGTGAATGAACTAGTTAAAGACCTTCCAATGCTACTTGTTGATATCCGCAACGATTCGCTCTTAAAGGTATTTTACCTTTTTACGAAAATGAACTTGGACATGTTACAGTAACCAAAAGCTTACAAACAAAGTAGATCTATGCTAGCAGAATATTGTCTAAAAAGTAATTGTTCATTTTTTTTCATTATCAAAAAGCGTAAGTAAAACTATTGAATATTTAATTAACGGACAAAAGGCTTCTTCTTCCATTCATTTTAAGAAAATACACTTTGAATTTATTTCAACACATTAAGGTAATTCTTTATAGCCTACTTTACATAACGTTATTTTATATGTAGGGATTATGTTCGAATACCCCAAATACATAGAGGTAGAGTCACAGTTTGCAGATGTAATGAACTAAAAACAAAACACTATGTTAACATTTTCCTTTATTTCAAGACAAAAAATGTAAATAGTTTCATTCTATAGAATTTTCAACTGATTGCAATATGTTTTGTGAGACCAATATTGAAAGAAACATTTGATTTTACTTAAGAAATACTTGAAGGAAAGTCAGAGTATATGCTAAAAGAAATTGTAAGGTAACAAAGTCATTGATAAATCCATGTTCATTAAATTATTAAATATCAAAATGAAACATGCAAACGATGTATTGTGTCCATTTTTTATTTTTTTGTATTCATCTATTATACAGGAACTCTCTCGGAAGAGGTGATTGCGCTCAGGCAAGTAAGAGAGAAATATTTGTGCCCGATATCTAAACAGTAATATGCCCTCCTTTGAGCATCGAATATAATCTCCTCATATTCTGAGTTTGGTTCAACAGTACATTTCAGTAATAAACACTTTACATCATTTATATTCAATCCTTTTTCCAGCACCGCAAGCATCTCTCTTAACGAACGTGCACTCATTTTCAAATTTGATAGTTCAACTCTCTTGATATAGTCTGGGAGGCGAAGAGCGTTATCACCGAGGTATCCGGTATCTATGGAAATGTGTTCTAAATGAATCAGCCTTGGAAAAATCTGGCAGAGTAAACTTATGTGTTTAATGTGTTTTATTATCAAGTGCTTTAATTGATTCGATCCATGGGCAAACGAATGCAAAATACTGCATTCAACAGTTTTTGAAACACAATTTAAATCCAACGCAATAAACAATGTGTGTTGACCGCAATGTCAGTTGTTTCAGTTCCATATATTGATGAGCACTTGAGACTGTTGCACGCCAAAAGGTCGAACTGTCCAGCAATGGAAAATATCTTAACATTGGTTAATGTGTCTGAAGATTTACTGAATACCTCGTTGAGTTTCGCCGGGCAAGTACCGGTACTAGTCTTGATGTAACGTACGTTGGACTTATTCATCGAAAGCAAGTCATCTAATATTTCGGTTTCGGAAGTATAACTAAAATCAAAGCTGGACAGTGACAGAATATCATCAAATACTTGACTGGCTGTGGCCTCCTTATAGCCTAAAGCAATGGTCGATTGGATTTGAATGACTATGGTTTCAGTCACAAATGACTGATTGTCTAGGGATATACTGTTCGATATCATGGCAGACATCGCATTTGCTAACTCCATGTTCAGACCGCACATGAAGACAAACACATGTGAAATATCCGACCTTTCACCATTCTTCTCAAAAAAGGGTTTTAATACATTATGTAAGTCACCTGGATGATAATACATGTGTATTGCCGCAAGGATGCTGATTTGGATTCTTGCAATATTCCCGATTGCAAAAGAAACACAATATCATCGTGCGCCAAAATTTCAACCTCCTTAAACACTAAGAACGAAGTTCGGTCATTCGAAAATAATTTCGTAAAAGCAAGTTCGGCAATCTTCTTTACTATGTTGTATTTGTTCTGTACACATTTTATTTTCTTGAAACATCGCGGTACCTGAATATCAGTCTGCGGAACTACAGGCACATGCTGATGTTTTCTCCCAAACATCATTTCAATAAAAAATGCGTATATATCACATAGGGAACTCGATTCTGGCATTCCCTCAAACCACAAACAGACAAGCAACATCGATACAATAGGTACCGATAAAAGACATTTAAGTTTCATTATGTCAATAAACTTAAAGAAATCTTCGGATGTTTTCGTTTCTGATACTGTTTCATTTAGACTATTCAACATTTTCTGAATCAGTAACTTTATATCTGAAGATCCATCTATCTCTAGATATTTGTCTATTTTCGTATCTTTAACGCGTTGTTGTGACATTCTCCATGGTCGTGATGTTATCACAACAATTGCTTCTATGGTTGGCGCTAAAAATGGGATTACTTTGTCTTCGCTTGTACAGTTGCAATTTTTGCCATCGGGATGGGACCATTCATCAAGACCATCTGCTATGATCATGCACTTGTAATTGGACAGTACATAAATCAAAGTTGAATAAGCATCAGTCATCTCGTCTTCTTGGTAAATTCGGCTGATCAGCTGATCTCGTATCATGTCCGTCATGTGGCAGAGTTCATCACTATCTCTCAGACGGAGATGGAATATAAAGTCGATTTCCTTGTAGAAAGAATCATCCTGGAATTGACAATTCTGCTCTTTTTCGGGAATAATATGCGCACGAAGCTGAAATGGCGTTTGATCTGAAGCATTTTCGTCCGTGTCATTGGACGTTTCCGTTGATGAAAACTGATTGGCCCATTTCAGGGCACACATCGCGGCGCAGGAAGTCTTTCCCATCCCGGCCTCGCCGACAATAAACACGTCTTTCCTAAATTCACCTGCTTTACTAAATATCTGTCTGTAAGATGTCACAGGAGTTCCCTTTTCTTTCGCAGCTGTACCAATTTTTCTGGGGTCCATCTCGAGTAATTTCGGAGGAACGTAAAGTTTGTCAAGCTTCTCGTCCTTGTCCGACAGCAGGGGTGATATTGGCGTGCTGTTGAGTTGTTGCTGGTAGTACTTGACTAGCTGATGACGTAGATCTGTGAAGAAAGCATAAATGTTAGGATTTACACATTATACATGACCTGCATTTAATTCACCATCATATCAACATGACACATTATTTCAACAATATTGAAACCCGTAAAGATATATTTAGTTTGCATTTGTGATTTGTAAAGCTGGGCCCTGCAGCAGCAGATGTTGTTTCTTTGGCTATTAACAATGAAACCGGTAACAAAACAACACTTTTACAAAGTATTTAAGCCTTTATATGCATAAGCAAGTATTTGTAATGCACAAGTTTCAAGCCTAAGGTATTGCCTAGGTTTTGAAAGACGGCGACAGCAGCTAGGCCCACACTCAACCGAAGGCAAAAAAACTATAAGATAATACAACCGCTTTTGTTTATTTTATCCGGGGCATAATTATTAGATTTGTCCAATAACCAAACATTTATTTACAATTATATTTGCTTTAGTTAATGTCAATCTACGGTAAGATTGTTTTCATTCTAAAGTAAGTTCGCGTCAAAACGGAAACCAGCAATGCGCATGCATCGCACAATTTAATGTATCATTTGCAACTTACAGTTATTTTCATTTAAAAACATTGTATTTAAGCTCTTATTAAATATTAAAACTATCGTTACATAACTGACTAAACGTTTTCTTCTCGGCATAACAATTCCAACATTCTACACAAACTGAGCCGATTTCCTGATTAAAAATGGTCTATACAACATTTGTAAACGCTGTAGTAATTCATGTCTATGTAAGGAAAATTAAACCTTTTCTAAATATAATTTCTGATATGGTTTTGCACAGCCTGGATATGTAATTTTCGGTTGGATACGAGAACACCTTTTAATTTTGGTTCCCTTTCGTCGTTGACTCTGTCATCAAAACGTTAATTTATATGTAATATTAAATTGATCAGATTCATAAAATATGTTGTGGCAGTCAACAAAACGTAGTTTTATGATTCCTTAATGTGTTGCAGATAATTGAATTGTCCAACAACAGGATGTGAATTATTAAAAACAATTTATTTCATTTGTAATTTGGAGTAGAAGTGGTGACACAGAATTGAACCCAAATGTATTCGTCATAATATCATATATCACTGCTTTGACGCACAGCGGGATACAGTGTATGATTAGATTACATGTACCAAAAGAAGTGTTGACAAAATTTCGAGCCCTACAACAGCTTTGCATTTTTTTATTTTCCTTTTATTTTCATATTTCAGTTCTATCATATTTTCTTTTTTATCATTTAATTACGATTTAATGTTTTGATGTTTA
This sequence comes from Mya arenaria, assembly GCF_026914265.1. NCBI lineage: Eukaryota > Metazoa > Mollusca > Bivalvia > Myida > Myidae > Mya > Mya arenaria. The sequence goes on from NC_069137.1 coordinate 22,410,716, forward strand.
CTAAATTTGAATGTAGTGTATATTTAATTGGAAAAACAGATACAAAACAAACTATTTTACGGTTAATTTCTTCGGTCTCTGAGTTACAAACAAATGTTAAATAAAGAAAAAAACTTAATATTGCATCGACAATGTAAAATTCTTTAAAGAATTTGTCAATAGGCAACTCTACGATTAAAAAGGAACAAACATAAACATAAGTTATTGTATAAACACTGATTAATGCATATGATTAAATTAGTGAAAGAGTCGTTGATGTGTACGATTATCCAGTGCAGATACATTTTTATTTTAGCTACTAAAAGTAATTTAGTCTATTGGGACCTGCAAAATTCACTTACACAAACCTAAAATATAATCGCGCTAATCATTGCATATATGTATGATATATGTTAATATGACAAGTCCGATACAAATGTGTATTAAAATGGCTTGATACCGTAAACTAGGAATATACATAGTGCAGTCACTGCTGACGTCTCGTTGTTCGAGCATTTGACCTAAATTTGAGTCATTAAATAAGTTATTAAAAAACAGAATTGTCGAGATAGTAACACTACGTATACTTTATATTAGCATTAAAACATAATTTCATTCAAACTATTTCTATGTTCACGAACGCTGACCTAGACCCCAATGCATTTACAGAATAAACCGTCAATATCAATAACTATCAATAACTAAGCACTTTTTCATTCCAAAGTATGTCAATCCTATCAATGTTTATATTCAATTGTTTGCTTAATATTTACTGACAGTTGTTTGTACTTTTAACGTATACCAATAAGTTCGGTAAACAAAAATAACATAGCCCTTTGATAAAAAATAAAACCGAGTCTGTTACCTCAGATATACGGCGACGATAATGGTTGAATTACAATGACAATTCAATGGTTTTTTTGACGTTCAATGCAATTTTAGGTGCTATGAAACAAACAGTTCAATCTTCAGTAGCTTACACGGTTATAATATTTATATTGTTTAAGACAAATTATAACCTGACGATAAATATTAAAATAAAGTATACGTGTCAAAGAAGATTGATTGAAATTTACCGTCGGCTTTCAGGTCCTTTTGTAACTTAGCATACAACAGACCCTCTATCTCTTTTAAAAGTTTGTCAACGTCAAAGTTTATCCGCAGCCGTTTCTGTAAAGCTTCCGTCATATTAGGCGGTGTATTTTTAGTTTTAACTTTCATCTGAAATATTGCAATACTAGGTTATGCCAATATATTAAATATTACTAATAATATCATGATAAAATCAGTATATGTATCGATTACAAGTACTGTTTGATAATAACAATTACTAACCTTTCTTATATGATTAGCGGCTTGCTTAGCAAAAGTATCATGTATGAGTTCCTGTGGGTCCTCCAGTACTTTAATAATCTTGTCCAGGCAGTCGTCTGCTGTCTGTCCGTCCATCTCATAGTTGGGGTCATGCAGGGTCTTGTTCCTTATATTTCGCACCTGATATATCAAATACAAATTCGGATATATCATATATGAGTTATTATTGTTCTTCAAAACAGTAATTATAGTTTTTATTTGCAACAGACCGAGAGCTTTTGCGCGCCAATATCATACAAATATTTATACATGAATATTAGAAATAATAGAATGGTATTCTTGGTGATATACATATGCGTATATAATGCCTAGGTTAGAATACTATTGAAGTATAACAAATGCTTACCTCTTCAAAATGGTGAATAGTTTTTATATGTTGTTTGATAAACAAACTGTTTATACAGATGCTCAAAAGTCCTGAAGCGTCCACCTGATTTGGCCGCGTCTTGTCCAAGTAGCCGGGCGTACTGAGATAACACTTTGCCACCTCCCAGTAACCGACGTGTGGATCATGCCATTTTGTAGAATCTGTATTCATCCATGAAGGATTCTGTCTATTAAGATGATTTTTATGAATCTCTTCTTTCATTTCATGACAGAAATGGCCCAGTCTGTGTTCGAAATTTACATTAGCCCTGCTATTTGGACATTTATTGTTGATTTGACATTGATCACATGTCTGGTTATTACACTTTGTATTGACATTGTTTATAAACGTTTGGTACTGTCGCTTGCCTTTCGTGTCCACGTATACCTGAAGTCCTTCTCTCACGCACAGGAGTCCCCAGATCACTCTCAGCCAGTTCTCTCGTCTTGTCTCGATACTCTCAGCCATGCTTTAAATCCAGAAAAAGACATTTTACAAAACACATGATTATTTATGCTCACTTAAGAGGGTTTTTTTGTGTTGGACATTGTATTTCCTCAAAAAACATTTCTGGTTTGGTATCATGCATAATTCCGTTCATCCAAGAAATTGACACATGGTCAATTAAAATTAAAAGTAAACTGCTGAAATTATGAAATAAAGAGAGTGCAAGATAAAGCTTTACACAGTAGTGTTCCTTTAAGAAAACCCCCTAAATCTTTCACGTTAAATATTCAATAGGGTTCAACCAAACGTTATTTTGACCTTGACATTTTTCATTAAATGGCAGATTAGGAATAGTTTCCTGTTGATATTATGGAAAACTGTAAATGTTTTGGCATTTTGAATGGGGCTAAATTGCGGTCACAAAATTGATCGGATGAATATACTCCAACCACTGAAAAAAGGTGATCAAATCAAATAATGTGAATAACATTTTAATATATTATGCAGAGAAGAAATTTCAAAGGGTTTATTATAAACTTATGGACCATATCTCCGGATAAACGGTAGCTATTTCCGAGATATAAGCCAACACTACGAAGTTACCAAGCCGATAAACATTGGATATGAAATCGTAAAACAGAAAGAAAAGGCCGACTTTGACAATTGAAGTCAATAGTATGGCTGATATGATACATTTTATATGAAATACATAATATAAAGAGCGAAACATCTAGTGAGTGTCTTCCGATTTGCCAATGTATTTCACTTGGTCGATTTTTAACTAATAGTCCCATATTTAACGATATTTGTTATTCATTTTTTTTTTGCGCTGGATGGGTACAACTATCGTTTTGCAAAATTTATTTTAAACGTGTAAACATGTAAATAAATTCCTACTTTTGGTAATGCATTGATGTGGTAGACATATGCAATTAAACTAAATTTTTCATGTGAAGGTACTTCTGATTTAAATGTCCAAAGCCATAGCACTAACAAACAAGTTTGATTATGACCATGATATTTGAGCCACATACATTTCCTTTTGTACCAGGTGGCAACTATGTCTAGTTATTTGAAAAACACACTTTACAAAGATAACTTTTAGCCATTCCAAGTCTTTGAATAAACCCAATGCATGGCCAAATTTTAGTAACGACAAGCCAACTATATGGATTATTGACCAATTTCTCTTGGATACGACCTTATGACCTTTGGCCTACATAAATGTATCTTGAAAGCGCCACGCCGTATTCGTATCGAAATAGTACACTTTAAATATTTGATATAAAAGGCGTGGTGTGACTAAGGCATTTTATAATTGTACTTAAAGTCCGTGTTTGATTCAGACTTTTGATAATTGCTATGAAAGGACTAGTGTGATTTGGGCTTGAGATAGTTGCTATGCAGTTACTAGTGTAACTCGGGCTTGAGAGCGTCGCCATAAAGGCCTAGTGTAACTTGGGCTTGGCATAGCCGCCGTAAAGGCATAGTATGACTCGGGCTTGAGATTGTCGCCATAAAGACATAGTGTGACTCGGGCTTGAGATAGTCGCCATAAAGGCATAGTGTGACTCGGGCTTGAGAGAGTCGCCATAGTCGTTGCGAAAGTTGCTATGAAAGTACTAGTGTGACTCGGGCTTAAAATAGTTGCTATGAAATAACTAGTGTAACTCGGGCTTGATAAAGTCGCCTTAAAGGTCTAGTGTTACTTGGGCTTGAGATAGTCGCCATAAAGGCATAGTGTGACATGGGCTTGATATAGACGCCATAAAGGCATATTGTGGCTCGAGCTTGAGATAGTCGTCATTAAGGCCTTGTGTGATTCGAGCGTTTGATATGTGCTATGAAGGGACTAGTGTGACTCGGGCTTGAGATGTTGCTATGAACGTACTAGTGTAACTCGAGCTTTAGATAGACGCCATACAGGCCGAGTGTGACTCGAGCTTTAGATAGTCGCCACACAGTACTAGTGTGACTCGGGTTTAAGATATTTGCTATGAAAATACTAGTGTAACTCGGGCTTTAGATAGTCGCCATACAGGCCTAGTGTGGCTCGGGCTTGAGATTGTAGCAATGAAATAACTAGTGTAACTACGGCTTGTGATAAGTGCAATGGAAAAAAACTAGTTAAACTCGGGCTTAAGATTATTGCCAAACAAAGCCTAGTGCGACTCGAGTTTGAAATGGTTGTAATAATAGGCCTAGCGAGACTCGGGCTTTAGATGGCTGCTCTTAAAAACCTAGTATGCCTCAGGCTTTAAATTACTGTTTTTTTAAGTCTTGTTTGTCTCAGGATCTAGATGACTGCTTTTAAAGTCATAATGTGCCTTGGCCTTAGATATTTTTTAAACAACTTCGTGATGAGATCATCGGCCATTTGCTATAGCCTCGACACCTCGCCCAAGGGTATCAACAGTTTTGAGTAGATTATTATTTATATTATGATATCCAACATTAATTTCACTGTCTTTCACTAGTACTGCCACCCATGCCAATGAGTCCAGCCCCGAGGTTCGTTAATTCTTGATAGCATGTATGCCAGACTTTATAACGATTTTAGTGGCCCCGTGGTTCGTTGTTTGAATATTGTTTTTTTTTACAAATATATTTTCACTTGTAGCCTCAACCTAAGTTGCAATGTCCCTGTTCTTGTAAAATGATGTGCCCCATTGGATGTATTTACTCCACACATGATTCGTATTAAGCGTGGCACTGATTACAGCATGGTTTTATCTGGTATCATGGATGTGGACAATAGTATTGCCAAAAATCCATGTTAATGTAGTGTCATGTTCAAGAAGTCTAGTTTATGATTAAACTGTATACATCAAATTTGCAGCAATTAGTCCATGTAATTGAAGTATTTCATTGTCTTAACGTATAAAAACATTTTATTAAACATGAATGTAACGTGTAAAGTTAATTATTTTAGTAAACGAACATATATCACTAGAAAATGTTTCTGGAATTGAAAATAGTATTTAAACTTAAATATCCTTTTTTCAAATTGCCCCTCTCTCTAAAAAGGACACACTTACATGCTGCGTTTACTTAGATTTTCTCGTCGTGAAATTATTCCCCCATAGTAAATTGTTGTTTTAATTGTAAATGGAAAGGTAATGGTTTGTGCAAGAAGACTTCATAACCATTAATGAAGTGCTTGAATAAGTAGAACGTACTATACATTTATAAATAAGTGGTATTTGTTTTGGACTTTATGGAATTATTAAATAACAAAATAAGAATCAAGTAGTTTTTTTTTCAATTTACAGTATCTGCTGAATGGTGAAGGTACTGTTTTAACTGAAATGCGCATAGTTTGTTGAGCAAGATTAACTGTTAAAGAATGATGAAGTTTTCACTGCTCGGCCACTGTATATGGTTACAAGTTTCAGTAGATCAAACAATTCGTATGGGTTAATATATAAAAATAGTTACAAACAGAAACCAAAACAAAACTTGACACTCTCTAGCTGAGCTCCATCTCAATGAACAATGATGCAACACTTCATAAGCAAACCACTCATACTGCGGTCAGCTTGCGTCAAACCTGCAAAACCTTATAGAGTCGAATCAGATTCTCACAGCCTCTATATGACTCAGCGTCCAACATATATCTTCAATCAGTTATCATAAATACACAACACATGCACTAAACAAAAGTAAAATATAGTAATGGATTAAACATAAAACCTAAGTTGATACTACATTAGCAGTTACGATTAACATTTTTAATAATAACACTAGAATATATACATACATTAAAGATGAAAAGTATTTCAAATAATGTAGAACTATTCAATCATGAGTGATAAATATGACAAAAAAGTATAGTAACTCTATTTACAAGCCTATATCATTATATCTGACACTGTGTATGAAATTCTGACACAGCAGCTTAATAATGTATGGCCATGACTCGAGTGAACTCTTGTTTCAATGACCATTCCAAGGCTGTAACCTATTTAGCAGGTTAAATTTGTGTATATTGTTTGTGTCTTTACTTCATTATCGTTTGGGCACTGAATAATGTATGGCCATGTTAATTAGTTTAAGCCCCATGTAGACTTGAGTGAACTCTTGTTTCACTGACCATTCCAAGGCGGTAACCTATTTAGCAGGTAATACAATTTTGATGTCAGGTCTTTTTGTGGTGTTTGAATTTGAGTATATTGTTCGTGTCTTTACTTCTTATCGTTTGGGACCTTGTATTACGCCTTAAGACAGGGCTCTTTTTTAATGTTCGATAATTTGGCTTGTACCTACCTGTAGTAATTATTGTATCACAAATTTATATTCCACCACTAATTATATCATTGTAATCAAGCAAAGCCAAAGTCAAATTATCCAACAAATATAATTATAACAATTGTTTGGCAAATTATTGCGTCTAGATAACACGATGTCAAATTAACATTTAAACAGCTAATACTCACGCAATTAAATATTTCTATTTGATTATCAAATGACCGATAAAACAGCAGGGGATAACATACCCCCTGTCAGATCAACTGGTAGCTGTCACAGCTAAATACAAGACTTTGACCTTAATATTAATATAATACTGAAATGCTACCTCATGCAGTGCCTGGGTGTGTTTATCATGTCATCATTTACCGATTCTGTGTTAAAAGCAATTATAATACCGTGCAAAGTGTTCTTTCGATGCTATCAAAAACAAAGGGTATTTGTTTGTAACGAGTGCCGTACTCAGCACAAGATAAATCCGTGGGTCTAGATGTTTTGTATCTATCTGAGAAATCAAGAAATTTTGCATAATTGACAGATAAAATACCTCAGTAAGCATATTTGACATAATAATTTAGTATATAATTTGTAACTTAAAAGTGACCAGTTTGTTTGCTGTTATATTATATACATTTATGGCACAGTAATATCAGTTGCGAAATTCTAAATTTCTTCATGAAATCATTAAAAAATATTGTTTAAGAATTGTCGCAATAGCAATTTAGAAATAACGATCCCCAAAATAAAATCACAATATACTCTAAACGAGAGACAGAGAACGTACACAACACCACAGAAATAACACATACTAAACGAGAGACAGAGAACGTACAACATACCACAGAAACAACACACACTAAACGAGAGACAGAGAACGTACAACACACCACAGAAATAACACACACTAAACGAGAGACAGTGAACGTACAACATACCACAGGAATAACACACACTAAATGAGAGACAGAGAACGTACAACACACCACAGAAATAACACACACTAAACGAGAGACAGAGAACGTACAACATACCACAGAAATAACACACACTAAACGAGAGACTGAGAACGTAAAACACACCACAGAAATAACACACACTAAACAAGAGACAGTGAACGTACAACATACCACAGGAATAACACACACTAAATGAGAGACAGAGAACGTACAACACACCACAGAAATAACACACACTAAACGAGAGACAGAGAACGTACAACATACCACAGGAACAACACACACTAAACGGGAGACTGAGAACGTACAACACACCACAGAAACAACACACACTAAACGAGAGTCTGAGAACGTACAACATACCACAGAAACAACACACACTAAACGAGAGACTGAGAACGTACAACATACCACAGGAATAACACATACTAAACGAGAGACTGAGAACGTACAACACACCACAGGAACAACACACACTAAACGAGAGACTGAGAACGTACAACATACCACAGGTATAAAACACACTAAACGAGAGACTGAGAACGTACAACATACCACAGAAACAACACACACTAAACGAGAGTCTGAGAACGTACAACATACCACAAAAACAACACATACTAAACGAGAGACTGAGAACGTACAACATACCACAGAAACAACACAGACTAAACGAGAGACTGAGAACGTACAACATTCCACAGAAATAACACACACTAAACGAGAGACAGTGAACGTACAACATACCACAGGAATAACACACACTAAATGAGAGACAGAGAACGTACAACACACCACATAAATAACACACACTAAAAGAGAGACAGAGAACGTACAACAAACCACAGAAATAACACACACTAAACCAGAGACAGTGAACGTACAACACACAACAGAAATAACACACTCTAAACGAGAGAAAGAGAACGTACAACATACCACAGGGATAACGCACACTAAACGAGCGACAGAGAACGTACAACATACCACAGAAATAACACACACTAAATGAGAGACAGAGAACGTACAACACACCACAGAAACAACACACACTAAACGAGAGACAGAGAACGTACAACACACCACAGAAATAACACACACTAAACAAGAGACAGAGAACGTACAACATACCACAGGAACAACACACACTAAACGAAAGACTGAGAACGTACAACACACCACAGAAACAACACACACTAAATGAGAGTCTGAGAACGTACAACATACCACAGAAACAACACACACTAAACGAGAGACTGAGAACGTACAACATACCACAGGAATAACACACACTAAACGAGAGACTGAGAACGTACAACATACCACAGAAATAACACACACTAAACGAGAGACAGACAACATAAAACATACAACAGAAATAACACACACTAAACGAGAGACAGAGAACGTACAACATATCACAGAAATAACACACACTAAACGAGAGACAGTGAACGTACATCACACCACAGAAATAAAACACACTAAATGAGAGACTGAGAAAGTACAACATACCACAGAAATAACACACACTAAACGAGAGACAGACAACATACAACATACAACAGAAATAACACACACTAAACGAGAGACAGAGAACGTACAACATACCACAGAAACAAAACACACTAAACGAGAGACAGTGAACGTACAACATACCACAGAAATAACACACACTAAACGAGAAAATGAGAACGTACAACATGCCACAGGAATAACACACACTAAACGAGAGATAGAGAACGTACAACAAACCACAGAAATAACAAACACTAAACGAGAGACAGAGAACGCAAAACATACCACAGAAATAACACACTAAACGAGAGAATGAGAACGTACAACACACCACAGAAATAACACACACTAAACGAGAGATAGAGAACGTACAACAAACCACAGAAATAACACACACTAAACGAGAGACAGTGAACGTACAACACACAACAGAAATAACACACTCTAAACGAGAGAAAGAGAACGTACAACATACCATAGGGATAACGCACACTAAACGAGCGACTGAGAACGTACAACATCCAACAGGGATAACGCACACTAAATGAGAGACAGAGAACGTACAATATACCACAGGAATAACACACACAAAATGAGAGACAGAGAACGTACAACACACCACAGAAATAACACACACTAAACGAAAGACAGAGAACGTACAACATACCACAGAAATAACACACACTTAACGAGAGTATGAGAACGTACAACACACCACAGAAATAACACACACTAAACGAGAGATAGAGAACGTACAACAAACCACAGAAATAACACACACTAAACGAGAGACAGTGAACGTACAACACACAACAGAAATAACACACTCTAAGCGAGAGAAAGAGAACGTACAACATACCACAGGGATAACGCACACTAAACGAGCGACAGAGAACGTACAACATACCACAGAAATAACACACACTAAACGAGAGACTGAGAACGTACAACATACCACAGGAATAACACACACTAAACGAGAGACTGAGAACGTAGAACATACCACAGAAATAATACACACTAGACGAGAGACAGACAACATACAACATACAACAGAAATAACACACACTAAACGAGAGACAGAGAACGTACAACATATCACAGAAATAACACACACTAAACGAGAGACAGTGAACGTACATCACACCACAGAAATAACACACACTAAAAGAGAGACTGAGAAAGTACAACATACCACAGAAATAACACACACTAAACGAGAGACAGACAACATACAACATACAACAGAAATAACACACACTAAACGAGAGACAGAGAACGTACAACATACCACAGAAACAACACACACTAAACGAGAGACAGTGAACGTACAACATACCACAGAAATAACACACACTAAACGAGAAAATGAGAACGTACAACATGCCACAGGAATAGCACACACTAAACGAGAGATAGAGAACGTACAACAAACCACAGAAATAACAAACACTAAACGAGAGACAGAGAACGCAAAACATACCACAGAAATAACACACTAAACGAGAGAATGAGAACGTACAACACACCACAGAAATAACACACACTAAACGAGAGATAGAGAACGTACAACAAACCACAGAAATAACACACACTAAACGATAGACAGTGAACGTACAACACACAACAGAAATAACACACTCTAAACGAGAGAAAGAGAACGTACAACATACCACAGGGATAACGCACACTAAACGAGCGACTGAGAACGTACAACATCCCACAGGGATAACGCACACTAGATGAGAGACAGAGAACGTACAACATACCACAGGAATAACACACACAAAATGAGAGACAGAGAACGTACAACACACCACAGAAATAACACACACTAAACGAAAGACAGAGAACGTACAACATACCACAGAAATAACACACACTTAACGAGAGTATGAGAACGTACAACACAGCACAGAAATAACACACACTAAACGAAAGATAGAGAACGTACAACAAACCACAGAAATAACACACACTAAACGAGCGACAGTGAACGTACAACACACAACAGAAATAACACACTCTAAACGAGAGAAAGAGAACGTACAACATACCACAGGGATAACGCACACTAAACGAGCGACAGAGAACGTACAACATACCACAGAAATAACACACACTAAACGAGAGACAGAGAACGTACAACACACCACAGAAATAACACACAATAAACGAGAGACAGAGAACGTACAACACACCACAGAAATAAAACACACTAAACAAGAGACAGAGAACGTACACCACACCACAGAAATAACACACACTAAACGAGAGACAGTGAACGTACAACATACCACAGGAATAACACACACTAAACGAGTGACAGAGAACGTACAACACACCACAGAAATAAAACACACTAAACAAGAGACAAAGAACGTACACCACAGCACAGAAATAACACACACTAAACGAGTGACAGAGAACGTACCACACACCACAGAAACAACACACTCTAAACGAGAGACAGAGAACGTACAACACACCACAGAAACAACACACTCTAAACGAGAGAAAGAGAACGTACAACATTCCACAGAAACAACACACTCTAAACGAGAGACAGAGAACGTACAACATACCAAAGAAATAACACAAACTAAACGAGAGACAGAGAACGTACAACACACCACAGAAATAACACACACAAAACGAGAGACAGAGAACGTACAACACACCACAGAAATAAAACACACTAAACGAGAGACAGAGAACGTACAATACACCAAGGAAATAACACACACTAAACGAGAGACATAGAACGTACAATATACCACAGAAATAACACACACTAAACGAGAGACAGAGAACGTACAACACACCACAGAAATATAACACACTAAACAAGAGACAGAGAACTTACACCACACCACAGAAATAACACAAACTAAACGAGTGACAGAGAACGTACAACACACCACAGAAATAACACACACTAAACGAGAGACAGAGAACGTACAATACACCAAGGAAATAACACACACTAAACGAGAGACAGAGAACGTACAATATACCACAGAAATAACACACACTAAACGAGTGACAAAGAACGTACAACACACCACAGAAATAAAACACACTAAACAAGAGACAGAGAACGTACACCACACCACAGAAATAACACACACTAGACGAGAGAAAGTGAACGTACAACATACCACAGGAATAACACACACTAAATGAGAGACAGAGAACGTACAACACACCACAGAAATAACACAAATAAACGAGAGACAGAGAACGTACAACATACCACAGGAACAACACACACTAAACGAGAGACTGAGAACGTACAACACACCACAGAAACAACACACACTAAACGAGAGTCTGAGAACGTACAACATACCCAGAAACAACACACACTAAACGAGAGACAGTGAACGTACAACATACCACAGGAATAACACACACTAAACGAGAGACTGAGAACGTACAACACACCGCAGGAACAACACACACTAAACGAGAGACTGAGAACGTACAACATACCACAGGAATAACACACACTAAACCAGAGACTGAGAACGTACATCAAACCAGAAAAATAGCACACACTAAACGAGAGACAGAGAACGTACAACATACCACAGAAATAACACACACTAAACGAGAGACAGAGAACGTACAACACACCACAGAAATAACACACACTAAACGAGAGACAGAGAACGTACAACACACCACAGAAATAACACACACTAAACGAGAGACTGAGAACGTACAACATACCACAGGAATAACACACACTAAACGAGAGACAGAGAACGTATTACACACCACAGAAATAACACACACTAAACGAGAGACAGAGAACGTACAACATACCACAGAAAAAACACACACTAAACGAGAGACTGAGAACGTACAATACACCACATATATAACACACACTAAACGAGAGACAGGGAACGTACAACACACCACAGAAATAACACACTCTAAACGAGAGACAGAGAACGTACAACACACCACAGAAATAACACACACTAAACGAGAGACAGAGAACGTACAACACACCACAGAAACAACACACTCTAAACGAGAAACAGAGAACGTACAACACACCACAGAAATAACACACTCTAAACGAGAGAAAGAGAACGTACAACATACCACAGAAACAACACACTCTAAATGAGAGACAGAGAACGTACAACATACCACAGAAATAACACTCACTAAATGTGAGACAGAGAAGGTACAACACACCACAGAAATAACACACACTAAACGAGAAACAGAGAACGTACAATACACCACATACATAAAACACACTAAACGAGAGACAGAGAACGTACAACACACCACAGAAATAACACCCACTAAACGAGAGACAGAGAACGTACACCACACCACAGAAATAACACACACTAAACGAGAGACAGAGAACGTAGAACACACCACAGAAATAACACATTCTAAACGAGAGACAGAGAACGTAGAACACACCACAGAAATAACACACTAAACGAGAGACAGAGAAGGTACAACACACCACAGAAATAACACACACTAAACGAGAGACAGTGAACGTACACCACACCACAGAAATAACACACACTAAACGGGAGACAGAGAACGTACAACACACCACAGAAATAACACACACTAAACGAGAGACAGTGAACGTACACCACACCACAGAAATAACACACACTAAACGGGAGACAGAGAACGTACAATACACCAAGGAAATAACACACACTAAACGAGAGACAGAGAACGTACAATTCACCAGAGAAATAACACACACTAAACGAGACACAGAGAACGTACAACACACCACAGAAATAACACACTCTAAACGAGAGACAGAGAACGTACAACACACCACATAAATAACACACTCTAAACGAGAGACTGAGAACGTACAACACACCACAGAAATAGCACACACTAAACGAAATACAGAGAACGTACAATACACCAAGGAAATAACACACTCTAAACGAGAGACAGAGAACGTACAACACACCACAGAAATAACACGCTCTAAACGAGAGACAGAGAACGTACAACATACCACAGAAATAACACACACTAAACGAGAGACAGAGAACGTACAACACACCACATAAATAATACATACTAAACGAGAGACAGAGAACGTACATCACTCCACAGAAATAACACTCTCTAAACGAGAGACAGAGAACGTACAATACACCACATAAATAACACACAATAAACGAGAGACAGAGAACGTACAACACACCACAGAAACAATATACTCTAAACGAGAGACAGAGAACGTACAACACACCCTAGAAATAACTCACACTAAACGAGAGACTGAGAACGTACAACATACCACAGAAATAACACACACTAAACCACCTTTGAATGGTAAGTGAAACAGATATTCACTGCGCGTTTAATCTAGATTCTAGTATTACAAGCACGCGCTTGTACACATATGAATAGTTTAGTTTTCTTGAGTTGAACGTTGATGAAAGGGAACTGTGTGCAACTTCCAAACATTTAAATTATCCAAGTGTAATATTATATTCATGTGTAGAAGATTTGTTACGTAAGTGGAATTAAGGAAAGCACATATACTTGCCAATAAATTTCATAAAAGTGAAATGATAATGTGCTAGGTTTAATTGTAAAGTTTAACCGCGTTTAGTGAATGTATTCTTTCTTAATTACTTTAAACACAATGCATTTCGATTTCGGTATACACGATTTACTGGATATGTTAAGATAGCAATTACTCTTCTGTCTCATTGCATAAAAAAACAGTCCAAATTGATTTAATATAATTAACAAATTAATAAATTGGGCGCTAGGAAAGAAAAAGAAAGATTCATTAAAACTTAAAACACCGACTTGTAAGAGAAGACAAAGCTTCAAATCGTTCTGCAATATTTTGTCTTGATCCTTTTTACTTTGCATGCACTATTGCCATAAATAATAAATCCTTTGATTGTGTTTAAAATGTGAAAATTTAATTTGAAAAGGTAATGTTGAAATAAATTGGTTTTAAACCAATATACTTTAAGAAGCTTTAGAAGTTTTGCCAAACATGAATGAGAGTTGAGTATGTTAAAGAAAGGTGTATTTATTTCATTTATCGTTAAGTTAACTTTTGTCAGCACATGCATGCTCTTCAGCTGACAGTCTTTCAGTTGCTTGTTTGACCGTTAACAATGTTCTTTTTTAAATGAAATTTGACCAGAAATATTAAGCAAACATATTGCAAAAAAAGTTATTTGATTAAACATTATAACCTTGAAAACAAGAATCAAATAAATCTAGCATTTACACTTATTTTGTTAAGAGTAACACATTGGGGATGTTATTTGAAGCACTATATTTGTTAAACTCACATGTCATCTAATGTTATATATGTTATATAATGTGTCGAGAAAGGATCCTTATAGTTATTTATTAACTGGATAAATGTGAACTGGTTAGTTGTATTGTACAAATGCGTATATTACATTTTGTTCGTGTCTTCCAATAGTATCAATAGTATCATGGATAGTGTTTAAATCTTATTATACAGATAATTAAGATTGCACTAAGCCTTTTGTGCTGCAAGTACGGACCAAGATTTTGAAGCCAAATACATATTCAACACAAAAACTCAGTCGGTGGGTCTGGTCTTATATCTAAATATAATTTGACAAATGACAAGACAAAATAGTTGCTTACCTTCATTATCTTAAAGGCACAATGAAACAGTTAATTGTTTACAGACTTCGTCAATACAAAACATATTTGTGTTAAGTAAGAAATAGCCTATTTATAGGCAGGTTTGAAATCAATTAGAAAAATAGAATATAGTGCAGTAGCCATACAATCTTATTACTCAATAAGATGAAAGAATAAAATATTTGTAACATATCATTTATGAACCATTTGCAACCATATCAGTATATCATGTGTACGATATTCCTGTTATAGGGCACATGGTTCCAGGTAAAATATGTAATTGCAAACTCCAGACTATACGTATGCGACTAATGAAATGAATGATACTCGTTTAAGTTTTCTCTTGAAAGCACTGCATTATACTTTGTTTCTTTTTTACAAAACAACATTTTTTCAACATTTGAAAATAGGTAAATGAAGAGAAATTAAAAAAAAAACGAACAAAAAACATCAACATTTCATTGCTAAAAATGCAATACAATTCGATCAATAGCAATATGTACAGACTACGTATCATTGGCTTTCACTTTACAATGCAACCTTTATTCTGGGGAGATAATCTGCCAATTCTACTTATATTTTGTATTAATTACGACATTGCGGAACCAGAGGAAATATGTGACATAAGTCTCCGTTTCGGACATTTTTGGATCTGTTACTTGATGAAAGCCGTGATTTTATCGATATTTTCCTGATTGCACCCGCTATTCGCACAATCCCAGAACCGAACGAAAACCTATACACAAACTCTCTTCAAGTATAACCCTCAAATTGCTTTTGTTTGTTCCCTTTTCCACATCAGAAGAATTTATAGTTTAGAGCACTGGAACAAACCACAATGTTTGGTGTTGTTATACAGGCAGTCAAGGAGCATTCTTCGACAATTATTTTAACCAGAGTTGGCATTTCTGTACATACGAGCAATATGTTTGTATACCTTACACATGTTTTGGGTAATATGAACAAGGTTTCATTGGTTTTATCAGATTTTTCATTTTTATTATGATGACGACCCCGTCAACGACACCAAGCTATAAAAATTATATTGAGCAGAAAATGTGAGCCCCTTTCGTAGAGAATTTTAAGAGCTTTTACATATGTTCCTTTTTATTGTTCTTGGAATGTATTAAAATGTATTCTATTACCCGATAAATCAGTACCAAACCCTGCAGATAAAATGTTACTAATATGTTATTGCCCACAGCGTCATAATAGTAGAGAGACAACGCCCTTCCAAAATTCAACGAGAACCACACAACGTCACACGAATACAATGAAAAAACCCTGCCAATATTTCAAACAGAGAGACAAAGCGTCACACCACTCCAATGACAAAGTCTTACCAAGATCTCAACGAAAGACACCAAAAGTGACAAAGCCCGACAAAGATCTCGACTGGAGAAGCACAGCTTCACACGACTACAGTGATAAAGCCCTACCTAGAGCTCAACGAGAGACACACACCGTCACAAGATTTCAGTGCTAAAGTCCTACCGAGAAATCAACGAGAGACCCACAGCGTCACACGACTACCTTGACAAAGCCCTACCAAGGTCTCGACGAGAGACACACAGCGTCACTAGACTACCGTGACATAGCCGTACCAAGGTATCAACGAGAGACACACAGCGTCGCCTGACTACCGAGACAAAGTCCTACCAAGGTCTATACGAGATACACAAAGAGTCACACGACTACCGTGACAAAGCCCTACCACGAGCTTCACGTGAGACACACAGCATAACACGACTACAGTGACATATACCTACTTATAGCTCAACGAGAGATATACATCGTCAAACGACTACAGTGACAAATACCTACTACAACTTCAACGACAGATACACTACGTCACATGCCTAGAGTGACAAAGACATACCAATAACACATCAAGAGACACAGAGGGTCAAACGACAACAGTGATAATTACCTACCAACACCTCAACAAGAGACACACAGCGCCCAACGACTGGAGTGACTAAGACCTATCAATAACTCAACAACTGATTCACAGCGTTACGTAATTACAGTGACAAAGCATTAACGAAATCCCAACGAGAGACACGCATAACGGCACACGACTACAGTGACAAAGCCTCATCATTTTGTGCGTAGTGAAAATAAATGTTTATAGATATGTGGTCATTCGTGGTTGTCATGAATATGCGCGCAGTGACTTAAATCTTTTTAATATATGGAGTGCGAATTTGTTTATAGTGCCATTTAAAGCGAAAACAAATTAATAAGGATTCTAAATATTGCCAAAAGACAAGGTTTCCATGATGCTACAGACCACGGTCTTCACCAAGGGAGTTACTTGTGTGATGGCAATAAAAAATTTCCATACGGGTACTCGTTTTATCGTTGCGCGTGGGTTAGATAAGAATTTCTGGCATGGTAAACTTTTTGGATCTAATTATCTGTGGTGTGAGAAAACGGCATGTTGTTGCAAAGAGCAGGATGAGAGATAACTGCATATCATTGCACACACCACGGAATTGCAAAAGTCAAGAGTGGATATAGATGAATGGTTCTACGCATGGCAAGGTGGAAGATAATTTTATGTTGCAGCACATTGCAAGAGGGGATATAGGCGCATGATGTTGCCCATGACAAGACGGAAGAAAACTGCATGTTGTTCCACATGGCAGGAGGCATATAGCTGCATGTTGTTGCACATGGCAGGAGGCATATAGCTGCATGTTGTTGCACATTGCAAAAAACATATAGCTGCATGTTGTTGCACAATGCAGGAGGCATATAGCTGAATGTTGTTGCACATGGCAGGAGGCATATAGCTGCAAAAAGTTGCACTTTGCAAAAAAAAACATTCAGCTGCATGTTGTTGCACAAGGCAGGATGCATAGGGCTAAATGTTGTTGCACACGGCAGGTGGCATATAGCTGCATGTTGTTGCACATGTTTAAAGACATATAGCTGCATGTTGTTGCACACTACAAGATATGATATAGCTGAATGTTGTTGAACATGGCAATACGGAAGAAAACTGCATATTTTTGCACATGGCATGAGGTGATATAGCTGCACGTTGTTGGACATGGCAAAATACATATAGATGCATGTTGTTGCACATTGCAAGAGCGGATATAGCTGCATGTTGTTGCACATGGCAAGAGTGGATATTGCTGCATGTTGTTGTACATGGGAAGAGGGAATATAGCTGCATGTTGTTGCACATGGCAAGAGGGGATATTGCTGCATGTTGTTGGACATGGCAAAAGGGATATAGCTGCATGTTGTTGCACATGGCAAAAGGAATATAGCTGCATGTTGTTGCACATGGCAAAAGGAATATAGCTGCATGTTGTTGGACATGGCAAGAGGAATATAGCTGCATGTTGTTGCATATGGCAAAAGGAATATAGCTGCATGTTGTTGGACATGGCAAAAGGGATATAGCTGCATGTTGTTGCGCATGGCAAAAGGAATATAGCTGCATGTTGTTGGACATGGCAAAAGGGATATAGCTGCATGTTGTTGGACATGGCAAAAGGAATATAGCTGCATGTTGTTGCACATGGCAAAAGGGATATAGCTGCATGTTGTTGCACATGGCAAAAGGAATATAGCTGCATGTTGTTGCACATGGCAAGAGAGAGAATTAGCTGCATGTTGTTGGACATGACAAATGGGATATAGCTGCAAGTTGTTGTGCATGGCAAGAGGGTATACAGCTACATGTTGTTACACATGGCAAAAAGGGATATAGCTGCATGTTGTTGCACATGGCAAGAGAGAATATAGCTACATGTTGTTGCACATGGCAAAATGGATATAGCTGCATGTTGTTTGACATGGCAAAAGGAATATAGCTGCAAGTTGTTGCACATGGCAAGAGAGAATTAGCTGCATGTTGTTGGACATGACAAATGGGATATAGCTGCAAGTTGTTGTGCATGGCAAGAGGGTATATAGCTACATGTTGTTGCACATGGCAAAAAGGGATATAGCTGCATGTTGTTGCACATGGCAAGAGAGAATATAGCTTCATGTTGTTGCACATTGCAAAATGGATATAGCTGCATGTTGTTGCACATGGCAATAGAGGATATAGCTACATGTTGTTGCACATGGCAAAAGGGATATAGCTGCATGTTGTTGCCCATGGCAAGAGAGGATATAGATAGCAAGAGGATATCTTTATAATATTGCACACGAAAAGAGGGTGGGAAATTTCGTGTCTTTGAAAACAACTGGAGAGGATAATGCTGCATGTTGCTGCACAACGCTGGAGGAAATATAGCTGCATAGTGTTCCACATGGCAAGACGGAAGACAACTGCAGGAATCTGCATGCTTCTGGAAACAAAAGGAGAGAGGATACACGCATATTGTTGAACATTGAAGAGGGTTATATGCATGATGCTGCATACGAAAATAGGGGAATACGTGTATGATTTTGCATATGGCAGAAGAATATCTGCATGTTTTCGCACAGAGCAGGATGATGTTTGCATTTTGTTGCACGCGAAAGGAGGGGGTACCTGCATGTTGCACATGACAGGAGGATATATGTTTGTTGTTGCATACGAAAGCAGGTGAGATAACTGCATGATATAACGCAAGTCAGGGAGGAAGGCAAATGCATGTGTGTATGCACATTGCAGTCAGTTTCAGTGATCTAGTCATTGTATCTGATAAGATACACACAATCAAGATATTTTTTATAGGTTTGGTGTCTATGTTATTTTTTGGCGTTAACAAGCATACATTTTGACATTGGTCATGGCGCGTACAAAATAACAAAATAAGACTTACTAGAAGCGTTGCCGTAGACAATGCGTAAACGTAAAGCAATGCCTATTTATTTGCCAATAATAATTGACACGTTTTGATCCATTAGTCAACTAGGCAAGTCTTAGTGTTCGCTCCGCTGTTCCGTTCTTAAAGGAAAGTGTATACATACATATTTGTTAGAATGGTTTCTTTGAACAAGATTTACGGGTTATCTGAAAGCGTATACAATTAAAAGTATTAAAGTAGTTTGTTTTTGATCTGAAGTTTACATTTCAGACACAGCATGATGCAGAAATCCTTGTTAGAACAAGTGGTACAAATTTTATATCCAGGGGATTTAGCATATATCGGAATCCACTTTCAAAATGCGTTTGATAACCATGACGTAACGATAATTTTGAAGGGAACGATGTCTAGGAATCAACCGTCATGGTCAGTTTGATGACCATTATGTGAATTATGTCTTGGAATCCGGAGTCAATGTGTGTTTGACTACCATGAGCTTTATGATATCTCGGAATCCGGCATCAATTTAAATTTGATGACCAAGACAGGTGTACGAATTCTCGGAATCAGGCGTCAGTTAAAGTTTGATAACCATGAGTGATATCTCGGAATCCGGCGTCAATTTAAGTTTGATGACCAAGACAGGTGGAAGAGTTCTCGGAATCAGGCGTAAAGGTAAGTTTGATGATCAAATGGTGAACGATATCTCGGAACCCACCGAGAATGTAATTTCGATGACCATTACGTG
Source organism: Mya arenaria (assembly GCF_026914265.1). NCBI lineage: Eukaryota > Metazoa > Mollusca > Bivalvia > Myida > Myidae > Mya > Mya arenaria. Next base: position 22,431,782 of record NC_069137.1, read on the forward strand.
AACGATATCTCGTACCCTAGCGTCAAGTTAAGTTTGATGACCTTAAGGTGCACGATATTTCGGAATCAAGCATCAAGGCAAGTTCCATGATCAAATGTTCAAAAGTCCGCACGCACGATTTTTCCTCGGATATTGTAATTATTATACACATTATATAATGAAGAGTTAGTGCGTGTTAAATTACATGGTGTCTGCTATTACAATAAGTACCATAACCCTGGTTTAATTTATTGTTGAGTTATGCCCCTGTAACACTTAGGTTGGTATCATCTTCTGATCTACCGAATTTACTACTGATCTACTAATTTACTCAACTTTCCGTTGTTAGAGGCTCGTGAATTACTAAATGTTCGTTGTTAGAGGCTATTGATTTCAATTTCTGTGGTAAGATGCTATTGAATTTAATAAAAGTTCGGTTATAAGCTATTAAATTTACTGAACGTTCTGTTGGAAGATGCTATTTAATTTACTGATCGTTCGGTTGTTAGAGGCTATTGTTTACGTTTTTCCCGTTGGGGCGATTCAAGCATGAAAATCAAATTCCCATCTATTCGGATATAAAAACTGTCAATTCCGTACGAATACATCTTCTTCTTAATGAGGAAAGGATCATGCAAAAATAGGTAGGAAAGATCATGACTTAACTTGTTTCAAAAGTTCAAGATATCAAGAATAATCTTTTAAAGAGTAAAACATTTATTCTTTATAGAATTATGTGGTTTAGTAAAAAGTTAAGCGATTTTAATCGAAGCGAAATATCTATCCGATTTTGGTTAACAAAATATTTGCCTTGTTTCGGAAATGTCTCGAGTGTTTTTCTTTACCATAATTTATCAACTCCTTATCTCACATATACATGTTGCAAAGGCTTACTAAATATTAAACCAAGGTAAAAAAAGGAAATTAAGTTCATCCACTGTGTAAGACTCTTAACTAGCAAGATTATTTTCGCAACTTCCAAAAATATTACATACCATTTATTTTGTTATATAGTGTATGTTCATATCACGTAAAATAAACTGGAGTCAAGTACCTCTATTTGTGTCGACATTATAATATCTTTCTATGTTTGTTGACCAAAATATCATATAGTTGTTCATGTTGTGAGGCCTTTTTCAAACGTGTAGCAAGAAGTTGTATTTCGATCACTTCTGTTCAGTTTTTGTAATAGATAAAACTATTCTTTGTTGGAGCGTAAGGCTACAAATTATTTTATTGGCACTCTGCATACTAAATAGTTCAGTAGAATGTCACCTTTTAGGGCGTTTGTTACTAACTAACGGATTAATTGGTATATATCCAGATGTATAGTACAGTTGTTACTTTTCTTTCATATCCTGTCAAACGTCATAAGGATCCATGCAATACATGGAAAATATAGTTATTTTAGTTATTTACAGATTTTAAATGTTTGTAAAAAATGTACATGAACTATTTAGCTTCATGCCGAAGTAGACTTTGTTATTGTTGCATTCGAGCTGAAAAATGGCGATTTTAAGAAATATATTCGGATTTTCCTTTCTGCGTGCTAATGTTCCACCAATTCAACTTATTTTGAACATATTTGTAGGGTTAAATCCAAACATTATATCATTTATTGATAAAAGGGACACTAATCATTTACCAAAGGTTAACAGAAACTCTGTATGTATAAGATAACAAAAGTCGTTCCTCTTAGATGTAAAAAAATAAGCGGAACAACTAAATTTACTTTAATACTTTATTATTATACGTTTGTGAAAGTGCAGTTTAGATTAAACAATTGTATTTACTGAGGTTGTTTCTGCGTGCACAAGTTTCACGACACCAGTTTATCTTTAAAAGATTTGTAGGATTTCATTGTAACGCAACAAAATTAAATGATTAAAGGGCGAATAATAATACACAAAAGGTAAACATCACAACAAATGTGTATAAGATAACAAATATCGTTCTGTTAGGAAGTAATGATGTTTAACCGGAACAACTTAAAGTGCTGTAATTCTTTACCTGATGTTATGTATGATTTGTAACATAACGTTAACTAAAACGTTATGATTCTTTATCTTTGGTAGTGTATGGATTGTCTTTATAACACAATTGTATTTACTCATTTGATTTGAAACACTAATTAGAGCAAACTTCAGATGTTTGCAAAAGAAATGACAAACTTTCTACATTCTGTGTTGAAGTCGATGTACAGCCCAGTATTCGTTTCTCAATATCGGCTCAGTTTGGGTAGCAATAGTCACTATTATCTGTACTGTGTAATCTTTTCCATATTACTCAAATTACTTAAGAATAGGGCTATGGATCAGGATCTTCCACATTCATTTAACTTTATACAATAATATAAGTTATTTTCTTCAATGTCATTTGTAAAAATCAACGCGCGATGTTGAAGGACATGACAGGAAAAAATGCGTTATTCAAACGTTAAGTTATACTCGTATACTGCAATTAAACAGTTTTATTTTGCTAAAAAAGATGCAAGAAGCATTTACTATCTCAGCGCGTTTTTCAAACAGTACAAATTGATAATACTTGATATACCTAAATATATATAGATTTGTAATGTTTGAACTAAAGGCAATGCGGCATGTCAGGTTTTGAAATGTATTTAAGATACGCATTTTGTGGAACAAACGGTTCAGTCAATTGTTTGTATCTATCACGCCAATGACAGGTCCGGTATTTGATATACAATAGATGATTGTGAGGTTAATTGTTGGACAAGAAGAGATCATTCTTGGCTTGTCATTTACATTGAGGTATTATCAACCGTATGTTTTATGTTTAAGGTTGGACTTAGGGAAGAATGTTCTTTGATTTACTTTACCTTAAAAACACCAACCCTGTCAACGAAGGCATAGAACCAGCTTCAAAGGGTTCTTCTATATAGTGTCGTGATTCCTTTGTTTTGTGCTTACAGCAATTGTCTTCTTCGATGACTAAGCTAATTGGCAGGTTATAATGTTTATAGATATTTGTTTTCTTTAACCTAGCATTTGTCCTTAAAACAAATTCGCACGCGAAGCATTTACTACTAAATAATCACGTGTCATATACTGTAAGGACTTCATTAAGAAAAATCGTAATTTGCTTATACAAAATATATCAGGAATACTATACACTTACATGAGTAAGAAAGTCGGCGTACAGAAAACTTGATTTGTTCAAAATCCTGCTGGAACACTATATAGCTCAGTATTACCGTTAAACACTCGTACAAATCATGCCTGTGACAAAGCCTCCCCAACACCTCAAGGCGTCTCAACGTGAGACACACACAGCGGGACACGACTATAGTAACAAAGCCTCCCAAACTTCTCAATGCGACACACACACAACGGCACACGACTACAGTGGCAAAGCCTTACAGAAATCACAACGCGAGACACACACAGCGGAACACGACTTCAGTGAAAAGCCTCCCCAACATCTCAACGCGAGACACACACAGCAGAACATCACTACAGTGACAAAGCCTCCCCACCATCTAAACGCGAGACACACACAGCAATACACGACTACAGTGACAAAGCCTCCCCAACATCTCAACGCGAGACACACACAGCAGAATAAGACTACAGTGACAAAGCCTCCCCACCATCTAAACGCGAGACACACACAGCAGAACACGACTACAGTGACAAAGCCTCCCCAACATTTCAACACGAGACACACACAGCGGAACACGACTTCAGTGACAAAGCCTCCCCAACATCTCAACGCGAGACACACACAGCGGAACACGACTTCAGTGGCAAAGCCTCCCCACCATCTAAACGCGAGACACACACAGCAGAACACGACTACAGTGGCAAAGCCTCCCCACCATCTAATCGCGAGACACACACAGCAGAGCACGACTACAGTAACAAAGCCTCCCCACCATCTGATCGCGAGACACACACAGCAGAGCACGACTACAGTAACAAAGCCTCCCCACCATCTAAACGCAAGACACACACAGCGGAACACGACTACAGTGACAAAGCCTCCCCAACATCTCAACGCGATACACACACAGCAGAACACGACTACAGTGACAAAGCCTCCCCAACATCTAAACGCGAGACACACACAGCAGAACACGACTACAGTGACAAAGCCTCCCCAAAATCTCAACGTGAGACACACACAGCTGAACACGACTACAGTGACAAAGCCTCCCCACCATCTAAACGCGAGACACACACAGCGGAACACGACACTAATAACAAAGCCTCCACAACATCTCAACGCGAGACACACACAGCGGAACACGACTTCAGTGGCAAAGCCTCCCCACCATATAAACGCGATACACACACAGCAGAACACGACTACAGTGACAAAGCCTCCCCAACATCTAAACGCGAGACACACACAGCAGAACACGACTACAGTGACAAAGCCTCCCCAAAATCTCAACGTGAGACACACACAGCTGAACACGACTACAGTGACAAAGCCTCCCCACCATCTAAACGCGAGACACACACAGCGGAACACGACACTAATAACAAAGCCTCCACAACATCTCAACGCGAGACACACACAGCGGAACACGACTTCAGTGGCAAAGCCTCACCACCATCTAAACGCGAGACACACACAGCAGAACACGACTACAGTGGCAAAGCCTCCCCACCATCTAATCGCGAGACACACACAGCATAACACGACTACAGTAACAAAGCCTCCCCACCATTAAACGCGATACACACACAGCAGAACACGACTACAGTGGCAAAGCCTCCACGACATCTCAACGCGAGACACACACAGCAGAACACGACTACAGTGACAAAGCCTCCCCACCATCTAAACGCGGGACACATATAGCGGAACACGACACTAATAACAAAGCCTCCACAGCATCTCAACGCGAGACACACACAGCGGAAGACGACTTCAGTGACAATGCCTCCCCACCATCTAAACGCGAGACACACACAGCAGAACACGACTACAGTGACAAAACCTCCACAAATTCTCAGCGCGAGACACAAACAGCGGAACAAGACTACAGTGACAAAGCCTCACCGACATTTCAACGCGAGACACACACAGCGGAAGACGACTATAATAGTATATTCGTTCAAGTAGACAAGTATTGTAGCTCAGCATTGGTGTGTGCTGATGAATAACAAACAATAAAAGTGTGTTTTCAATTATTAATATTCAGGTAAGTAAAGGTTAATTGAGAGATATTACTATATTTTTTTGTTATAACACATGTAGCTATGTAATCCAATTTTAATTGATGTACCACCCTCGTATTTACGAAATGCCGTTCTATATTTGATTGTTATGTTTTCAATTTATAACATCCGTTCCTGTGGGTAAGATTAATTTCAGGAATTTATCTGTCATGTCTTCGAAACCACAGCAACTGTCAAACCCCTTATGCTAGACTAAGAAATTCATAATTATGCAATATGCATTTGAAACAAGTAAACGTTGTGCATCCACACACCTTATGTATATACTGGAGTAGGAGACAACTCAGTTATTTCACACGGCAAGAGTAGGAAAACTGCATGGTGTTGCATAAAGCAAGGGAAGATAATTCCATGTTGTTGCACACTACGGGATGGAAGAAACTGTATGTTTTGCACATGGCAGAAAAGGAGATAATTTCATGTTGTTGCATAAGGCAAGAGGGAATATAACTGCGTGTTGTTGCAGAAAGAGGGCTGTGAGATATCTGCATGTTGTTAAACGATTACAGCATACAGTTGCACATGGCGAGACGATATATAATTGCATGTTGCAGGAGTGAAGGTAACTGCAATTAGTTGCACAGTGGAGGAGGTGCATACACCATGCGCGGCGATATTGCACAAGTCATGAGGGGATATCTCTGCATGATATTACACATGGCAAAACGGAATATAATTGTATGTTGATGCACATGGCAAGGTGAAAGATAATTGCATGTTGTTACACATGGCATGGCGGAATATAATTGCATGTTGTTGCACAAGGCATGAGGGGATATAGCTGCATGACGTTTCGCATGACACGGCGAAAAATAACTGCATGTTGTTGCGCATGGCATGAGGTTATCTTCATAGTGTTTCACACGAAAAGAAGGTGAGTACCTGCGTGTCGGTGAACACAAAATGAGAGGAAATTGCTGAACTTTGTTGCACAACGCAGGAGGGCGTAGAACTTGCACATAAAAAGACGGAATACAACTGCATGAGGATATCTGAATGTTGCTGAACACGAAAGAAGGAAGGATATCTGCATTATATGCATGTTGTTGCACACAAAAGAAGGGGAATACCTACATGTTTTTGCACATAATAGCAGGATATTTGCACAGCGCCGGAGGGATTATACCTGCTATGATGTTGCAAATGGAAAGACGAAAGACAACTGCATGAGGATATCTGTACGTTGCTGCACACGAAAGGATAGAGGATACCTGCATGTTGTTGAACAAGGTAGAGGGATATATGCATCTTGCTGCACACAAAACGAGGGAGAATACCTGCATGTTGCTGAACAAGGCAGAGGGATATAGCCATTTTGTTGCCTACGAAAAGAGGGAGGATACCTGCAAGTTGTTGAACAAGGCAGAGGGTTATATGCATGTTGTTGCTCACGAATGGAGGGAGGATACCTGCATGTTGTTGAACAAGGTAGAGGGTTATATGCATGTTGCTGCTCACGAATGGAGAGAGGATATCTGCATGTTGTTGAACAAGGCAGAGGGTAATATGCATGCTGTTGCACACGGAAGGAGGTAGGATACCTGCATGGTGTTTAACATGGTTTATATGCATGTTGTTTCTCACGAACGAAAGGGAATACCTACATGTTTTGCACGTAGCAGGAGGATATTTGCATTTTGTTGCACATACGAGGAGGGTGATACCTGCATTCTTAACGTGCAAACATTTTGACATCGGTGATGACGTGTTAAAAAAATGAGACTTGCAAGCAGCGATGCCAGAGTCAATACGCAAATGTAAAGCATTGCCTATTAATCTGGTTTGAACAATTGACAAGTTAGTTTCCTTTTATCAACAGAATAGATGTTACGTGTTTGCTCCGCTGCTGTCTTTTAAAGGATAGTGTATACAAACATATTGATTGAACTGGTTTCTTAAAGCTAGACTTTCGGGCAAACTGACAGCGTTTGATAAAAGTACTCACGTATTTTATTTAGCATCTGATGCTTACATTTTTGCTGCCAAAATCCCTGTAATAACAAATGGTAGTTTAATGTCTACGAGGTTTATCATATATCGAATGTTTCAATGTAAGTTGGATGACCATGAGGTGTACAATAACTCTAAAACCGGCATCAATGTAAGTTTGATGACCATGAGATGTACAATAACTCTAAAACCGGCGTCAATGTAAGTTTGATGACCATGAGGTCTACAATAACTCTAAAACCGGCGTCAATGTAAGTTTGATGACAATGAGGTGTACAATAACTCTAAAACCGGTGCCAATGTAAGTTTGATGACCATGAGGTGTACAATAACTCTAAAACCGGCGTCAATGTAAGTTTGATGACCATGAAGTGAACTTTGTCCCGGAATTAAGCGATATGGTTAGTTTCATGACCATGAGGTGTACGTTGTATCTGAATCCGGAGTCAAGGTAAGTTTGATAACCATGAGTGTCACTATATCTCGGAATCCGGAGTCAAAGAAGGCTTGATGATCACGAGGTGTACGATGTCTCGGAATCTGGTGTAATAGTCAGTTTGATGACTATAAGGTATACGATAATTCATCGTCAAGATAAGTTTGATGATCATGTGTCTCTTATTATCACAGATTCCGGAGTCAAAGCAAGTTTGATGAGCATTTGGCGTACGATATATCGTAACTTAGCGTCAAGTTAAGTTTGATGACCATTTGGTGTACGATATCTCGGAATCAAGCAGCAAGGCAAATTTCATGGTCATTAAGAGTACGTCGTCTCGAAACCGAGCGTCAAATATGTGTAATAATAAGAAAGTAAAACTAAATATTTGATATTGCAATTTTAATGACAATGAGTTTTGTGATATCTCGGAAAGCATTGACATATGTAAAATTACAGTTTTTAAAAATAGCACAATCCCGCAAGCATGACTTATTCCTCGGATATTGTAATAATTATATATAATATATAATGAACAGTTGGGGTGAGTTCAATTTTATTATGTTTGCAATTACAATAAGCACCCCTTAATAACAACCCTGCCTTAAATTATTGTTGGGTTATGCCCATGTAAATATAATGTTAGTATCATCTTCAGTTATCTGCTGAACTTATTACTGATCTACTAATTTACTGAGCGCTCCATTGTAAGGGGCTATGGAATGACTCAACGTTCCGCTGTTACAGGTTATTGAATAAACTGAAGTTTCAGTTGTTAGAGGCTATGGAATTATTATAATTTCCGTTGTTAGAGGTTATTGAAAATACTGAACTTTTCGTTGTAAGAGGTAATTTAATTTACTGTACATTCCGATGTTAGAGACTATGGATTTATTGAACTTTCCGTTGCTAGAAGTTATCGAATCAACTGTTCCTCTCTGTTCTTAGAGGCTGTGGAATTACTGTACTTTCCGTTGTTAGAGGCTATGGAATCACAGTACATTACGTTGTTAGAGGCTATGGAATTACTGTACTTTCCGTTGTTAGAGGCTATGGAATTACTGTACTTTCCGTTGTTAGAGGCTATGGAATTACAGTACTTTTCGTTGTTATTATTGAATTTACTGTTCCTCTCCGTTGTTAGAGGCTATGGAATTACTGTACTTTTCGTTGTTATTATTGAATGTATTGTTCCTCTCCGTTGTTAGAGGCTATGGAATTACTGTACTTTTCGTTGTTATTATTGAATTTACTGTTCCTCTCCGTTGTTAGAGGTTATGGAATTACTGTACTTTCCATTGTTACAAGCTATGGAATTACAGAACTCTCCGTTGTTAGAGGCTATGGAATTACAGTACTTTCCGTTATTAGAGGCTATGGAATTACTGTACTTTCCGTTGTTAGAGGCTATGGAATTAATGTACTCTCCGTTATTAGGGGCTATGGAATTACTGTACTTTTCGTTATAAGAGGCTATTGAATTAATGTACTTTACGTTGTTACAAGCTATGGAATTACTGAACTCTCCGTTGTTAGAGGCTATGGAATTACTGTACTTTCCGTTGTTAGAGGCTATGGAATTAATGTACTCTCCGTTGTTAGGGGCTATGGAATTACTGTACTTTCCGTTGTTAGAGGCTATGGAATTACTGTACTTTCCGTTATTAGAGGCTATGGAATAACTGTACTTTACGTTGATAGAGGCTATTGAATTACTAACCTTTCCGTTGTTAGAGGCTAAGGAATCACTGTACGTTACGTTGTTAGTGGCTATGGAATCACTGTACGTTACCTTGTTAGAGGTTATGGAATTTATGTACTTTCCATTGTTAGAGGCTATGTAATTACTGAACTCTCCGTTGTTAGAGGCTATGGAATTACTGTACTTTCCGTTATTAGAGGCTATGGAATTACTGTACTTTCCGTTGTTAGAGGCTATGGAATTACTGTACTCTCCGTTGTTAGGGGCTATGGAATTACTGTACTTTTCGTTATAAGAGGCTATTGAATTACTTTATACTTTCCGTTGTTAGAGGCTATGGCATCTCTGTACTTTACGTCGTTAGAGGCTGTGGAATTAATGTACTTTCCGTTGTTAAAGGGTATTGAATTAATGTACTTTCCGTTGTTATTATTGAAATTTACTGTGCCTCTCCGTTGTTAGAGGTTATGGAATTAATGTACTTTCCGTTGTTAAATTCTATGGAATTACTGTACTTTCCGTTGTTAGAGGCTATGGAATTACTATTCTTTCCGTTGTTAGAGGCTATGGAATTACTGGGAATAACCGTTCTCTCCTTCCTTAGAGGCTATGGAATTCAAGTATTTCCCGTTGTTAGAGGCTATGAAATTTTTGTACTTTCCGTTGTTAATGGCTAGAGAATTTCTGTACTTTCCGTTGTTAAAGGCTATGGAATTACTGTACTTTCCGTTATTAAAAGCTATGGAATTAATGTACTTTTCGTTGTTAGAGGCTATGGAATTATTGAAATTTCCGTTGTTAAAGGCTATGGAATTACTGTACTTTTTGTTATTAGAGGCTATGGAATTACAGTACTTTACGTTGTTAGAGGCTATGGAAATACTGTACTTTATGTTATTAGAGGCTTTGGCATTATCTGTACTTTTTCTTTTTACAGGCTATTGAACTCGATTTGTTCGATGATTGACCTTTTAAAGCATTGTCCAGTTGACCAGTCAACGCAGTGGTAAGCGCACTTGCTTCTCACATAGGCGACCCGCTGGCGATTTTCGGCATTGGCGCACGTGAGTTTGTTTTTTGGTCATCATGCTGGACAATGAGATTATCCTCGAATACTCCGATTTCCCCCTCACCAGAAGACCACTTTCTCGCGTAAAATCTTTCAAACGAGAGGGATTAATAGAATGCTGTAATAATTGTTTCATAATCGTTGTAAAATAAATAAGTTTAAACTAAATTTATAAATCATAAAAATGCCCCTCTAAGTCAATCTGCTTATTGTATTGCTTAATTCAAACCCCTTCAAAGGGGTGAATGATTGGGGCTAGCCCTTTTCCAGAGAAGCGGACTGATGCAAATATTGAAATGAACAAAAGGGCTTAGTCTATTTCCAGAGGTGTAGTTTCAAACAATCTGGAGATGAACAATGGGACCTAGTCTAGTTTAGGTCTGCTGTCTCATACACATATTGATATGAACAAAAGGGCTTAGTCTATTTCCAGAGGTGAAGTTTCCAACAATCTGGAGATGACCGATGAGACCTGGTTTTGCAGGTTGAGGTCTCATACAAATATTGAAATGAAAATGGGACACAGTCTATTTCCAGAGTAGAGGTCTCATACAAATATGGAGATAACAAATTTGGACTAGTTTATTTCCAGGTTGGCGGTCCCATACAAATATTGAAATGAACAATAGGGTTTAGTCTATTTCCAGAGGTGAAGTTCGAAACACTCTGGAGGTGAAGGATGGGACCTAGTCTCATACGCTTAATACGATAGCAACGCAAGCTTTTGCATACGTTCGTCTGTTGATTTCATATTACAATAAACTATTATTTGCCCTAGGTCGTCCGCCGAATGTAGGAACTGTAAAAACACAGGTACGTAAGCGTACTAATCCTTTGACTCTTATTTACCAATAGGTATTAATACACTAGAAATAAATGCAATTCTGCATTAAAACTAGAACAGGGTCACTTCAACATTATAGTGGAGCTCTCAAGGTATTATCACAACTGCATTCTAATCATACTGGTGAAGTAGTTTTCGTGAGTAACTGTATTTCTCCATATCTAAAGTTGAACGACTATACGTCATCGTCGAATAAATATACACCCTTGGTAAAAAATATTTGTTTGCATATCAGAAAGAGAAAAGAATGGGATGATATGAAATGTTCAATGTATAACTGTGATAATATTCCATCGTTGATAGACTCTGTTTGTATTTTGCAGTCTGTGCAGGACTCACTTTATGATAGTACTATTTTAATTAAAACGTTTCTATCATTACCTCGAATGTATGCGTGTTACAGTTTTTAGAAAATGTGGAAGTATACAAACGATATAAGCATATCGATAGTGGCATCGTTGTAATCACTATTATTATAAAAAAAGAAACCAGAAACCAGAAACATACTAGTAATTTATAATTGTCATACTTGACATGATACAAATTCAAAGTCTTATCAATTATATATATAAATACATATGTGGTAAGGATGATTATATATATAGTTTGCATTCTTAAGTTGGTTAGATAGGAAACCTGTAGTATACAATTAAACGGTATATTAAGCCGAGGAAATGTTTTTGAAGCTATCGAGGACGACATCAAACCGATACGCATTTGGATTAAGGTGTATATTTATATGAATGTACATGCTAAATACTACAAAAGCATATTACACAATATATATTAACAATCGATATATTCCTGTGGAAAAGTATCAACTTTTACATTGTTTATAGAAACTGATTATCATAAAGCTTATTGAAATATTTCATTGTTTTGATTAAAAATGTCATCTACATCATCAAACGCTAAGGACGATATTGGGTCGTTCGAAAATATCGTCGTTTATGCATGTTCTCTCGATAAGGTTGCGGAAGTACTTATACTAATTATATTTCTATCAAGATGCAGATTCCACATTTTTCTTTTAGAGTGGTGTAAATAAACTCCATTTCAGTTCAGTTGTATCATACTGACATGTTCCATCCTGCTTTTATTCGTAAGTAAATGTCAATGATATATCCGTTCATCCCTAGAAAATGCACCATTTTATATTGTCAATCAGGTGAATCTTTATGAGTATCATTTCCATCAATTTTAATTGACAATGAATGCAAAACTCTCAAGGTGTTCACTCTTAACCGACAGTAGGGGTGATGTATGCACTCTAATAAGCTGCTTTTGGTAGTACTTGACCTTGCGTTGACGTATATTTGTAACAATGATTCTAAGCATATGCCTAGTAACTTGAAGGTCTGGTTTATCCCCTCAGAGCGGACTTGAATGCAATTATGCATCAACCAAATAATGGAGATTTTTTATCCTGTCATAATCGACCAGTAAGCCAGTCCTTCCAAACATCATACAGTATTTCCGCGTAATAACTATAGAACGCTAAGACTAATGAATTTCATACTTAGTACGCAGTTGATCAAGACAAGTTATTGACCCCTTATGATTTTGAGATTAAAAAAAAAACGGTTTCCGCATAATAACTAAAAACGCTTTGTGCCCAGGAATGTATTTGGTTTGCTAGTTGGTTATGACATGAAGATGGCCCTAGGTATTTTGAAGTCAGTAGGTCAAGGTCACAGTGATCTTACTTAATAGGTTGAACATCGATTTCCTGGTCACCAGTATTTACGTCACATTTAGTTTTCGCTCAATAACTATATTACGCTTGGACCCTGGAACTTCATACTTGGATCCAGGAACTTCACTCTTGGTAAACAGGTTTGTTCTTGACCAGTTGATGCCCTCAATGTTGGCTTGTGTCCAGTTCAAAGGAATAAATTCCATGTCAATAATATATTTTTGTTCTGAACCACCACGATCACACAATAGGGCAAACAAGCGCTTTTTTATCTCTTAATTATTACTAGGTGCAAACAACTTTAAATTATCATGGTATTCAAAAAAGTATTTTACATATTGCATTCAATTTCACTGGATCTACTAACCCATATCTAAAACAGCACATACACGTATCTGAAAAGTGCGTTGTCAGGCCTTTCTCAATAGTGTAGCAAGAAGCAGACCGTAATATCTTTTAAGGCAGTTTATATTTCGATCATTTCTGCTCCGCTTTGTTTATATATATATGCATCCATTGATTGTTGGAGGGTAAGGCTACAAATTATTTTATCGGCACTCTGCGTACTAAATAGTTCAGTAGAATGTCATCTTTTAGTGCCTTTGTTACTAACTAATGGATTAATTGTGTTATATCCAGAAGTATAGTACAATTGTTACTTTATTTTCAATTTTCATATCCCGGCAAAAGTCATCAGGAGTCATGCAATACATGGAAAATATAGTCATTAAAGATGAACAATACATGAACTATTTAGCTTTATGCCGAAGTAGACTTTGTTATTATTGCATTACGCTATATTATCGGATGTTCATTTCTGCGTGCTCATGTTCAACCATAGCAACTTATTTTGAACATAATTATAGAGTTAAATCCAAACATTATATCATTTATTGATTAACGGGAGAATAATCATTCGCCGAAGGTCAACATAAACTATGTATAAGATAACAAAAGTATTTCCTCTTAGATGTAATACAATTTAAGCGGAACAACTAAATTTGCTTTGAAACTTAATAATTATATTAGTTTCAATGCACTGTTTACATAAAATAGTTTAAATTACTGAGGTCAATTCTGCGTTCATATGTTTCACGACACCAGTTTATCTTGAACAGATTTGTATGGTTTCATTTTTAACGCAGCAAAATTAACTGATTCAAGGGGGAATAATGATTAACAAAAGGAAGACATTACAAACATAACGTAGTATCATTTATTGATTAAAGGGAGAATAATCATTTACCGAAGGTTTATGCATATTAAGATAACAAAAATCTAAGATGTAATGCAATTTAAGCGGAACAAATTAATTCAATTTGATACTTTATAATTATATATGTTCTGATGCGCTATTCACATAAAACGATTCTATTTACTGAGGTCATATCTGAACAAGTGTTACGACACCAGTTTATCTTTAACAGATATGTTAGGTTTCATTGTAACGCAACAACATTAAATGATGAAAGGGAGAATAATGATATAAAAAAGGAGAACATTACAAAGAAATGTGTATAAAATAACAACAATAATTTTGTTAAGATGTAAAGATGTTTAAGCTAACAACTTTACGTGCTCTGATTCTTTACCTATGGTTATGTACGGTTTGTTTACATAATACAATTGCATTTAAATATATCACTGAAGAAGACGGGGTGGTTGGGAACCATTGTAGGAAGTTTCTATGCAATACATCAAGTAGGTGCTGTGACATTGACTTATATACGTTTTCATGACCTTAAACTTATTTATTATTTAAGGATTAAAATACGACATGTTGCATTTTATTGGGGTATGGTATGCAATTGGGCTGTTCAAAATGGGTGGAGTCTGAAGGACTACACCAGCAATTTGAATTGCGCCATTGCATACCATACCCCAATAAAATGCAACATGTCGAATTTTCATACTTATATTCACATTTATTTAAATCTACATTTCTGCTAAAATAAATTGATTATTCAAGAGCATTTTCTCTTTTTTCTTTCTCTCGTTGTTCTCAATGGTGGGTAAATTAGAACGGCTATCGTAACCTAATTTTATACGACAATGAATGCACCGATAAAATAGTTCCTTATTTATATGTTTATTTTCTATCTTTTCAAGGTCAAAAATATTATAAATACGTATAATTGCATAAAATGTGTGTTTTCGGTCCGTTATCGTGGTATATTAAAACGCAAAAACCCGGGCGTTATCGGTAGAAAACGTGCATTATTCAGTAATTTTACGTGCCGTTAATGCCCGATTTTTTGTTTTACAGCGCTATCAGGGCCCGCATTATAACAATGAAGGCTGAGCGACCTGGTTTCTGACCGAAAGTTGGTCAACGATGCAAACTTTTGCACAAAAACATATTTTAGCATATAATTATAATGTAGCTGCATACAAATACCAAAACATGAACTAAACCACATATAATTTACATATTTTCTGCTGAGTTGTCTTTTCCTGGCAAGCTGATGTGTTTACTAAATAGATTTTTCTGCAGTTGTTTTGACTATTAAAAACACTAAATTATGTCTAAAACGACTAACTCCTCCAAACTTTAGTTATTTCTGTCGATTTTATTCATAACATACGACTTATATGGACATGATCCAATTACGTCGTATGCAATGAACAAAGAGATTTCAAATAATTTTTTCTCTGATGCTGAAGATGCTGTACATTTTATCAAGGACATGTTTACAAACTTTTCAAGCTTAAATTACTTATCAAAAGAAATAATGGTTAAAGTAGGACTGTATAGGTATTGTGTGTAAATAATCCCAGTAATCCAGTCAATTTTCGAAAAAAACAACACTTTCAAAACGAATGAACACTGCCAAAAATGGCGTCGAAACAAAATGCAGGTGCCGAGTTATATTGCGGCCCGAATCGAGCTTAATGTAAAACATTTTCAATGACATCACTCATGACGTCATACAAGCACCCGTTATAGAGGTTATTTTGAAATAACTGTTTTTGCATTTTCGTAGCATTTAACAGCCTTTTTAAACACAAACTTTTCTTCAACTGTTCCATCCATAATGAAATCATCTACATTAAAATTAATCAAATTATCGTTGCTTATCTTGTTTTAACTGCTTTACTGCAGATTACAATTTTGCATGTCGCCAATAATATTACTATGATTTCATTGAAAATATAGTTCCGTAGTAAATATGTCCCGCCAAATAGTATTATTGCGCCCAATGACAGGACAGAAGTATCGAACAAACGCACGCGATTTCGATGGGAAATGCCATTGCACTATATACAGATATAATATAAAATTAATAGACAACAACCATCGTTAAGGAATGAAGTGTAAATGTTAATATACAACGATTGTACATATTCATACTAAGATTATAAAACAATCTTCAACTGTATCAGTTGATAGGTTATCAACATAACTACACACTTTGTTTTATAATTTCGCAATTAAACATTCATCAAACAAAGAGGTTACTACTGTAATATATAAAAAGTTCCTTGACTATTAACAAAGATTCCTCAATATAAACCACCTATAGTTAAACACTTTAGTACTTTGTCCGTATTTGTATTGTCAACCGTTGTCAACATGTTAGCCCCAGTGTACGTGGGGTGTTGCTCTGATTTAAATTGCATTACGCTATCTTTGCGTTCACGACATTGAAATCGTGCCATAAGTCTCATCCGAACCAGCCGAATGCCATACTATTGTGGCAATCGAGTGTGTGTGACCATGACCTTTTTTATACATACATATGAATTGCACATGACACGCTGTCTTTCCACTTTTGTGCCAAGTTATTTCAAAATCCAAAATGCATGGCCGACTTACAGCCAAACATCGGAAAGACAGACGGATACATGCACATATAACGATCCACCATTGTGATAATCAGCTCACCGTAAGGGGACTTTATAAAAACATTTTAAAGCCCCGTATTGAATAAAACCTCTTTGTAATAAATATTGCCAAACAGTACGATTCCGAATGAGACCGCTATATAATCATTATTTATTGTATCGCAATAATATTTTAAATGCAACCGCTTTGTATGCATTAATGAAACACAATACCATTCTCAATGAAACCGCCCTGTTATCATTTTTTTCACACTGTACCATTTTCTGGGAGATGCTTTGTTATCATCATTATCACAAAATACAATTTCGAACAAAATCTGTGTGTTGTCAATATTGTCGTATATTGTCTCGTTTTGAATGAGACCGGTTTGTTAGCCATATTAATATACAGTTATCTGTGCAAATGATTTAGTGAAGGCAACACCTACAAACAAACAATATAAAACAATAAATACTTGTTTAATAATAAGGCATTCACATAATAAGTTCCATAACGTTTCTTTTTAAAAGGTATTAAAAGTAATGATTTTAACGGTAAGTTATTCATGTTAGAAAACAAATGGTAGCATAGGTGTTAAACAGCAGACAAATTGTTATTTCTGGTTGTTTATAATTCAGACAGAACAATAACAAATACAATCACATTAAAAAGTGCTAACTCATATCCCTACTACTTCTGCTTTCTTACTTGTAAACATTAAATAATCGTCCCTGATTGCAGAAACAAAATATTCGCTCTTCTGCAAATACCGTTTAATCTCTATATACTCTGTGTTCGGTTCCACAGTACACCCCAATAATGAAAAATTAGCGCTGTTTTTCTGCCTCTCCACCATCCCCCTCAAGCAACGCCCTGTCATTGTCACTCCTTCTAGACGAACATCGTGGAGGGAGGCTGGTAGGAGAAGATCGTGATCACCGAGGTCTGTAATTGGCACGTTCTTCATGCCAATTAAATTCAAAATACCCGAAGAGGACAAATACGTGTCGAAACGGCTTCCTAGGCGCAATCTTTTTAAATTAGTCAACAGAGGAAGAGTCTGACAGAATAGGCTCATGTTGGTTATGTGTTTTAACTTCAGATATTTCAACATCACTGATCGATATTTTAATGACTGCAAAATACTGTATTCAACAGTTTTCGAAACACAGTTTAAATGCAATGACTTTAAATTATTTGTATTGATCTCAATATTCGTGGTTTCAGATCCAATTATCGTTAAGTCTTGGAGATTGTTGCACGCGGAAAGGTTATACTGTCCAGTCACCTTATGTAAAGAAACATAAGTAAGAGTGTTTGTGGAGCAACTGATCACCTCCTGGAGTTTCGCCTGGCTTATATCGTACGAGACATTGATACTACGTACCTTAGACTTGTTCATTGATAGCAAATCATACACTATTTCGGTGTCGGTACAAAACTCTAAATCAAAGCTGATGAGTGACAACTGAATATTTAATACTTTACTCGCTTTAGCCTCCTTATAACCCGACACAATGGTTTTCTGGATGGAATCGTCCAAGTAAAATTTTATACTATTGGATATGTTATTCGATATCATGGCAGACATCTCATTTGCTAACTTCATGTTCATACCGCACATGAAAATAAAAACCTGTGAAATATCCGACATTTCATCGTTCTTCTCATAAAAAAGTGGAACTACTCTTTTAAACTCTTTTGGGTGGTTTGACATGTATATTGCAGCAAGGAATTCCTGAACAGTTTTGTGGATGAACGAGTAACTCGATGACTTTCTAATCAAAGACGCTGATTTTGATTCTTGCAAGATTCCCGACTTCAGCACAAACAGGAGAGTATCGTGCTTCAAATTGTCAACTTTCTTAAACACCAAGGATGATGTTTGTTCGCTCGAAAATAATGTCGTAAAAGCCAGTTCTGCTATCTCCATTACAATGCTGTAGTACTTTTGTACATATTCTGTTTGCTGGAAACAGCGTAGGAAAGGAATATTTTCCTGCGAAACAATACGCATTGGGAGAGCTTTTCGCCCTAACATCATTTCAATAGTGTATGCATATATGTCACATAAAGAAAAAGACTCATGTATTCCCTCAAACCACAAACATACCAGCAACATCGATATAATAGGTACCGATAAAAGATGTATGAGTTTCATTCTTTCAACAAACTTGATGAAATCTAACAATGTTTTTTTTACTGTAACTGTTTCGTTAAGACTATTCAATACTCTCCAAATTAGTAAACCAATATCTGAAGTTCCCTCTATCTCCAGGTACGTGTCTATTTTCGTGTCTTTAACGCGTTGTTGTGACATTCTCCAGGGCCGTGATGTAATCAACACTGTTGCATCTAGGGTAGTATCCAAGTAAGGGATCACTTTTTCTTCTTTTGGACAGCTGCATTTTGTATCATTTGGATGAGTCCATTCATCCAGGCCATCGGCTATGATCACGCACTTATTATTGGACAGAACACTTTGCATAGTCAGGTATGCAGCGTCCCTCTGATCCTGTTGGTAAATTCTGTTGATAAGCTGATCTCGTATCATGTCTGTGAGGTCACAGAGGTCGCAGCTATCTCTTAGAGTGAGGTGGAATAAGAAATCAATGTTTTTACAGAAAGTTTCATCTTTGAATTGGTCATCCTGCTTTGTATCAGAATTGAAAATATGTTTAAAATCCATGCTAATAATAACAACATGTTTAAGCACTGTAGACATACATGAGTTTTGAGGTAAAGGATCTTTGTCAGGTTCGTTAATTGTATTTGTTAATGAGAACTGATTGGCCCATTTCAATGCACACATTGCGGCACAGGTGGACTTTCCCATCCCGGCCTCGCCAACCATGAACACGTTTTTCCTAAAATAACCACTTTTACAGAACAATTGCCTGTAAGCCGTCACGGGTGTTCCTTTTTCTTTCTCAACCGCACCTACTTTTCGCGGGTCTTGCTCCACGATCTTTGGAGGGACGTAAAACTTGTCCAGTCTCTCGTTACTGTCCGACAGCAGGGGAGATATTGGCGCGCTGTTGAGTGTTTTCTGGTAGTACTTGGCAAGCCGTTGTCGTAGATCTGAGAGGAGTACACATTTGTTAAGATGTAACGTTAGATTGTTTTTATTCACCATCATATCATAATTTTCCGACTACAATGAAAACCAAAATGAAGTGAACCTTTGTTTTCCATTATCAAGAGCTCAGCAAATAATAACGCATGTCTGTTTTTCATAAGCTATCAAAAGGCAAACCGGTAGTTCAGCTATTACTTTACATAGTCTTCTTATACATGAGCATATATTCATTGTGTGCAATACATCTATTATAATTTAAATATGCTTTTAAGATTTGGCACATTAGATAGTATACGATATCGAATAATATTACCAGCCGCCTTATTTTATTATATCTTGGGCATAATAATCAGATTCGTCCAAGAACATAGTATTTTTTTACAATATATATATTATAGTATTACCTTCAAGATAGCAATTAGTTTCCGATTGAGAAAAGTAAGGCCAAAAAGGACAAAAAATGTGCTTTGAAAATCAACGGCGTTTAAGACATCAGGTTATGGGTCGGCTTTCTCCTTGCAAATGATTTTTGACACCTTAACGTAATTAAGACATTATTAGACTCTGCGATTCATTCTAGTGTTATTAGCTATGGTGTTCCAGGTAATGACCTATTCATGTTCATTATTTTCCACACTCTAGTTAAACTACTGCTAAGAGTTTTGGAAACCAATCAAAAGTTTTACTTAAGGAAAAAAAGGAATTGATGTTAAATGGACTTCATACGTAGATCCCTGTATTGTATTATTTTTACTTTGTCTTTCTTAAACTTTTCACCTTAGAACAATTGGTGCCTTTTCTTTTTATAGCAAAATTATCCCGACATGCTACACAATGTAAGCTCCTTTTCTTTTCGAATACTGCTTGAAAAATACCATTACACATTTTTAATAACAGGTCAAAAGAAGAACAAATTAAATGTATACTAATGAATTTTTCGGATTTAATTGATGCTAGCTGTGACGGAGACTATGAATGGATACGAACTTACCCTCCAGGTTGTGTTCCCTTTCGTAGTTACCTCTGTCATCGAACCTGTGTTTGACCTCACGTTTGACCTCTATAATTCAATAATGATGAAATAAGGCAATGCATTAGAAACCAGTTTAAACGTTGATTCGTACATACTATAGAAATATATGTATAACACTCATACACTATGTTGCAGCAGTCAAAGCCGCTGATCAAACGTAGTTCCATGATGCAATTATATTTAAGAAATGTTACACACCACTGAGCGTCATATGACATTATAAGGACCGGCCAGTCAGCCACCAAAGGTGTATATGGACCTAGGCGTGAGTGACGTGAGTGATAAATGAGATAGTATAACGGAGATAGATTGATTTTACCATCGACTATAAACCCTTTCAGTTCCTTTCGTAGTCTATCATACATCAGGCCCTCGATCTCTTTGAGATGTTTGTCGACGTCAAAGTTTGTCTGAAGCCATTTGTGTAAGGTTTCTGTCATAACGGCCGGTGTCTTTTCAATCTTGGCTTTGATCTGAAATATTGCAACTATTAGATAAAGCAAAAAAGGTATAACAGAAGAACACGTCCTCTTATTTACGACATATAAAGAAACAATTCCCTTTTATGTTATAGATTCATCCATATATTATGTCTAAATTTAAAGGATTGTTTTTAATTGTTTTACGATTAAAGCCAGTATATGAAAGTATTGAATGTAAAATATAATTGAATAAATGATCAGATCAACTTCGTACATTTATTATGAGATGAGCGGCTCGCTGAGCAAATGTATCATGTATGAGTTCTTGTGGGTCTTGAAGAACGGTAATCATCTTGTCCAGGCAGTCGTTTGCTGTCTTTTCGTCAATCTCATAGCGGGCGTCATGCAGGGTCTTGTTCCTTATGTCTCGCACCTTAGGTATATACATATAATTACATTATATAGAAGTCACTATATTGTTCATGTTTTACAAACTAGAATGTTATAAGCGTCTTTTTGCAAAAAAATAATATCTATACATGGATATTCAAAATGATAGTATGGAATACATTTTGTTATATATACATGTAAAAAGTGTGTTGAATTATAAAGTATGCTTACCTCTTCAAATTGCTGAATATTTGTAATGTGTTGTTTGATAAACGAACTGTTTATACAGATGCTTAACAGTCCTGATGCGTCCATCTGACTCGCCCCAATCTTGTCAAAGTAACCAGCTGAACTAAGATAACACTTGGTCACCTCCCAGTAACCGACGTGTGGATCCTGCCATTTCGTAGAGTCTGTATTCATCCAAAATGGGTTGTTTCCAGCATGATTGTTTTGTATCTCTTTGTACATTGCATCACAGAAATGGGCTGGCCTAAATTTGGATTTTCCTGTCACTTTAGTCTTGCCATTTTGGCATTGATAATTGATTTGGCATTGATCACATGTTTGGTTATTACACTTCGCATTGACAATGCTTATAAATGTTTGGTACTGTTGCTTGCCTTTTGTATCTACGTATCCCTGAAGTCCTTCTCTCACGTACAGGAGTCCCCAGACCACTCTCAGCCAGTTCTCGTGTCTTGTCTCAATACTCTCAGCCATGCTTTAACCTTCTGAAAAGGACAGTTTAACAAACTACGATAGGTGCATGTTTTTTTGTTGATTTGGATCCTTAATCATATTCTTAACGAGCACGGCTTAGTGGTAAGAGGATAAATATTAACATTGATTAATGAAGATATACGTTACCTTTCTTTGTTCAACTGTTACATGGCGGTTATATTTCACTGAGTCAGCATGAACATATGTATTTTACAAAAAAAACGAAAACTGTTTCATTATATGTCAACACAGGTTGATCAATAACAGGTATTTGCGATGTTTTAGAAAAGCCTACATGCAAACGTTACTTCATTTGGAAAATATTGTTTTCGAAATTGTGTCCCAGTAATGTACGCTGACTTGACAGCGGACTAATTTTACTAATCAAGGCAGTAAAATATCATTTTTATGTCAAAAATAAACATATTAAAATCACAAGGACCCAATATAATACATTACATTTAGTTTAGCCCCCAAATATTAATTTAAACAATTTATGCATCGTGTTTCCTTTTTAAAATCATATCAAGAATATTCAAATGCAAAATATAAATATGCCTGTAATGTAATAAGCACTTAATGATCATCAGCCGTCGTACTCAAACTATTTAAATAACAAACATGAAATGAAATTGATCAGCTTTTGATTATAAAGATATATTTACAATAGGTCTTGCACTAATTATTTTGCTTTGAATGAACAGTGGGCTAATTTAAATATTTTTTAATTGAGTATCAGTATTGTATTTGCCGATATAACGTGTTCAAACATAATTACAAGTTTTACAAGAGTATCAAATTATACGATATAAAGGCGACCATGAATATTTAAGAGGAGAGGAAGATCCAATGTCGCTTTAACAAACGGTTAGACAAAATTGAAGCTTTTTTGTTAAAATATATTATTAAATAATGAGTTAAATAGACTTTGAAAAACTTTAACCCGATTGGGATTTTAAAGCCTATGAACATGATTACTTCGTTAATAGTAATAGAAGTCAGAATTTTAAATGTATTTTGTTCAGGTGTAATGCATATAATTACGCTATGTATTTGTCATCAGCTACCACCTGGATTATTATACGCTTAACATTTATGTGTCGTTGTAAAACTATCTAAGATGAAAACGCTTCTTTTGAATCCGACAATTTAAATAACAAGGGCTAGTTTAAGGGTTTGAGTTTGAGATAAAACTATCAAACCAACGAAAGAATTATGTTTGTACTGTTTGCAGCTAATAATCAGGCTGTCAGTGGTTCGAGACCCACACCCGGCACATTTGTTTTATTCATTCACAATGCTTTTATACGAAACCGTTTTCTATTTCTATTGGTTCTTCCTAGATTTTGCAGAACAGTGAGCAAACCGGGAATGTGAATTAAACTGCTGTTGTGACAATATAGAGGAGAGGTTCTCGAGTATATCTGAAATACCAATATCTCTTTTTAAGAATTTTTAGTTCTTTAATTTTAACGCATTCTGATACGTTTCGATAGCTATACTTTGTATCATAGAAAATGAATCATGGGTAATGACAGCTCGAATGCAATAATGATGATAATATTAAAAGAGTTATGCCCAGGTGGAATATATGGCTATATGGTCCTACTTCGACAATTAAAGGGCCAACAATATATTGATAATTATGTTTCCTATCCAGGATATGTTGCCCATAAATATTGAACCGAGCTTGTGTTCTTACCCTTTACCAACGAAAGATAACAAATCTAGTTTTGACATATTTTGGGAACTAAAATACATTTGAAATTAATTAGGTTTTTTCTGAAATGAATCTTGCTGAGTTGTTAGTCTTTCTTAATTCTGGACTGGCAATGCTTAAGTCCTATAGCGAACAAGCTAAGTGTGTAAGATATTAATAAAATGGCCCAAACTCTTGCATCAACAGCTATTTCTTTCTGAATTTCGGATTACCTCGAGATATTAGGAAAATAAACATTCCTAGCAAGCCATTAATATCAGATATCAAATTATGTTAACCAGAAAGGGAAGGCCGACAACTGAAGTTTTAAATTTCAGGCATATATATGATATGTGTGATATGAAATGCCTAAGATGAAGAGCTGATGAAGAATAACTTGATGAATATCGTTCACTTGACTATAACAGCTAGATTGTCCCTTATTTAAAGTTGTTTAGTGTGTTAAGGATTGGAAAGCTCCTTTAGTTAGAAATAAATAAAGTTTAATAGTACATGTATTTCATTTTTTGGTAACGCATTGACATGTTAGACATTAACTCTGACACTATTTTTCCAATCAAAAAGATAAGCGTGCTTGTAATATAAATAAGTTATAAAACGGTACGGACCAATACATAATTACACGCACCAATTAAACTACCAGTGAATCGTGTACTATTAAAGCGCCGACAGTTTTTTGTTGCAGAAGGTACGGACTCAATACATAATTACAATCCGCAAACATACTATATGTCTGTGGGTCGTGTATTATGATAGCACTGAAAGTCTTTTGTTGCTGAAAGTACGGGCTCAATACATAATTACACTCCGCAAATAAACTATCAGTCCGTTGGTCTTGTCTTGTATCTGAATATATTTTGACATATGACAAAAATTATAGCTTTCAAACACTTCAAAGAGTTTATGCATCTAAAGAATACTTTTAAGCCTTTAAATGCATACAAATTTAGAAAAATGCAAATTAAAAAGATACGTATACTTTATTTTCTATTCTTTAGGCCGCAATGATTGATGCGCAAGTTAATTTTTTTGCTGTGTTTTGTCATATCGTACATCGTATTGCATTCATTAGCCTAGTGGTAAGTGTGATCTTAGTTTATACCTGGATAACTTAAGAGCAATATTCGATTCCTAGATCAGCAAATCGATTCACTTTTTTAGGCTGATACCAATGATTTTGTAAATACGATTGGTAAAAATGGCATATTTATCATTTGTTTATTGCACTTTTCACTAATTGATTCTTTAACAATAACATTGATATACGTAATTTAAAGCTATCTTACTGACATTCCGAATTTTAAGTAGTCAATATTGATCACTGTTAAGAAAGTGTGCGTCAATCATGCGATCACATTTAAATGTTTTTTTTCAAGTGCGGGCAAACGTTTCACATAAAGTGAAAAGATCATAGCGTCCTATTTGCATGATTGTGGTATATATTAGTAACAAACTTCAGCCAGAAATCAAATAGACAAAACGGTTTAGAAAACGGAATTCATCTCTGCGAACTGTGCACACTGAACCTAGGTTGATACCAATATGCAATAAAGAAACGACTCCTGATTTGTTTTGTTTCTTCTCCTTTGTTTCGTATACCGGCGCTTAAGCTAAAACAATAAGCAAAGACAGTTAATCATTTAAAATGCTTGTCGTTTTCTAGCAAATGTCATTATGTAAAAGAATTACATCGACAAGTATTAATTTGTAATTTAATAAGTTTTTAAACATGTTTTAAAGCTGCAACCTCACAGATTTACCGTTTTTACAACCTTTTTTTTATTATTTATCCTGGAATGAGCTAATTTTTACGTAAATATCTTCAAACCAGTGATAAAAGACTGCTGACAAAATATGAGATCGCAGAAGTTCATATTTCCGTTCGAAAAAGTATGTTTGAAAAATGCATAAAACATCAATTTTTGAACTTAAATAGAAAAATCTTTGTCTAAATTGTTGTCACCAGTCTCATACAAAAATGGTTTAAATGCATTTTGAAATAAACTAGCTCGTTCCAAGACAAAAAAATAAATAGTTGTAAAAACGTTTAATCTGTGAGAGTGCAGCTTTAAGATAGTTTCCGGGCATCAAAACATTTCAAGACAAACGCAGGAGAGTGCCGATTAGTTTAATTTCATTACTTTAACAGTCAAGTTAATTGAGCAAAGTAAAGCATTACAGCGTTTTCGACCGGGTTGTATATATTTAACATTGGATTATTGTAAAAAGATACGGACTGTTTGCAGACAATTTCAATCGAAGTGTGACTCGTATATTGCAGACATGAAGAACATAATATTACACCTTCTAGAACATGCGTTGGAGACAAATCGTCATTTCCTTCAGTTTGCAACGCAAAGCATTACTATAAAGGAAAATGGAACACAAAAGATATAAATAAAACACATACCTGAATCACTGATAACATGAGCCGAGTTTTGATGTTTTCCATTTATTTGAACACATCTTCCGGCTTTCGTTCCTCACAGATAATGCACATTTGGGGTAACACTGTCGCACAGTAGTGTTTACCTGGTATCCAAGGTGTACAAAATAACATTGCGCACGCAACTTGTAAAGGAGGTGTCAAGTAACGTTAATATTCAATATAGTGGCGAAAAGGAATAAAGCCTCTTTATACTGACATGTCAATATTTCAATGTTCAGTTTACAATGTAAACTGTATTGATTTAAACGGTTCTTAACATTACAGCAATTTTACCTTTTTTAAAATTCAGCCTTTCATTATCAGAATGCATAACTTTCGCTTTAGTTAAAATAAAATAACTGCAAAAACACTTGTTGAAAACAAATAATGGTGATCTTACTTTTGGGAGCGAATTACTATAACAGAGTCAGTATGCATCAGATCAATTCATGGACAGCTATTTTTTCCTTACACTTCAATATTTATGCGAAAAGCTTAATGGAGTCAAGCCGATAATTGTTGGCGAATTGGGTCTGACCAATAACCCATGAAACTGTTTTTTTTTGGGACAGTCTATACAACTATCAAATGGATATATCGTACCAAATGGGTATGAAACACTGGTTTTTACGCAGCTTTGTATGGAAAAAAACCCAGGTGCAACCTCATTTAACAGTCTTGTCAAGTATTACAATGACGTTTGGAAACTTAAGGTTTCCGAGTCAGATTTGCAGGTTCGAGTCCGTCAATGCAAAGCAAATGTGTATTTAGATAAGGCATTGTCATAGTCAAGTCGTAAGCATCATCGCAATGAATACATACATATATTTTTTTAAATATAAGTTTAACCAAGCTTAATCATCAGCAGAATAATAAAAAATATTTAATATGGCTAATATCATCGACCTATAATTTTAACAAATTCCGATTTGACTACGATGATATTTTCATCAACTGTTTATGAAATTCAATTTATTTTCTCTGACAAACAACCTTCTTTGAAGCGTAATTTGAATGCAATCAATGCAATATTGATCTGACAGTGGCATCAACCCATATTAAGTACACCGCTCTTACTGTTTTGCAAGTGTCTCTCATTCACAGTCAAACAAAATCAATATCTCACAATCTGCTAATTCTTACAGGTTTAAGTGACGACTAAGGTCAAATAATATACTAGCACCTTCATTTTGTTTATATTCGAATGTTTGTTTGCCATATACACATTCAAAAGACAAGCAGAGCGATTTCGGATGCTTCGAACCCGTTTCCCGCACCCTATTTCGGCTGAAAAAGCGCCTCAACCGGGCTGAAACAGAGTATCGCTTGGTTCAGTGTTACTATTCAAAAATTCGATCTTAAGCCCTTTGGTGTCCGGCGCTTCAAATCCTGGTCATCATCGGCTTTCTCTGCAAGGTAGTGTAAACTGGTCCAATGAGTTTCTAAGCTCTAAGTAGGTTTCTGGCCCTTCAAATTCTGGTCATCATCGTCTTTCTCTGCAAGGTAGTGTAAACTGGTCCAATGTGTTTCCAAGCTCTAAGTAGGTTTCTGGCGCTTCAAATCCTGGTCATCATCGCCTTGCTCTAATAAGGAAGTGTAGACGGGTCCAACGTGTGTCCGATTCTACATCCCACTTACTATCATGTAGCCTCTCGCGTTTTCCAAATTCAAATCGCTCTGGAGAAAAAGTCTGAATTTTCGCTGCTTGTAACTGGTCATGAACTCGTTCTAAGTCAACATTTTCAGTTTCCATTTTTATAAGTTGTATCCCATTTATAGGTTTTGCAACTGCTGGTTCCTTTTTCGAAATGTCATCCATTTTATCCTCCCGACGTTGCATGTGCTCCGCTCGGACTTTCATTTCTCCATACAGGAGTATGCAGTATGCATACTTATAGTTTCTGAAAATGGTGGTTTTACACCAAATTTTTAATATGTTTTACTTTATTAGAGTAGAGTAATATAGCAAAGTCTTTGAAATTTTGGCTCAAACCTCGAAAGAGATATTTTAGACGAGAGAACGTCAGTCAGAAGTTGAACGTGTCATACATTATGATATCTTTATAATAACATAACAATACTTTTGAATTAACACATTTTGCCTTTACAACCATTATCTAGGTTTCTTTCCAGCTACTTCATAGGAGACAGGGTTTTTGTAATAGAGAGTAATTCACAATAATGTCATCTCTAGCAGTTTTTCAATTAACGTGTTAATTATCATTGCTTTTAATAATGAGTCATTACGTTAAGAATGTTCCTTTATATGTTCATATTTACACCTCAACTTCCATTCCTTAAATGAACTGCCTTTCGGCAATTGCGTTCATCAATCGATGAACGCAACATCTTCGGATATGTTCGGATCGTAATTCATAGCTTAACAATATACATGAAAGCTATTGATCTTGTTATTGGTTGTATTGTTTCTGCAGGTCCCGTAAAATATAAATAAACATTTTTAAAAGTGTAAGTTTATTATATTTTTAACCTATTCGTACCAGAAGTGTGTCAATTTAACGTTTTAAAGTGTTTTCAAGTAGTTAATCTTTTCCTGCGTTATTGTGACGTCATTTGAAAGAAATATTTCCAGTTATAGTCGGGTCGTTCTATTTACAGAATAGGTAAGAATGGATTACTGAAAGGTTTTCTTAAATGAAATACAGTATTTTTTTAACAAGTCCTTCGGACTCCACACACATTGACCAACCCAATTGCGTTCATACCCCGATAATGACATCAACCCCGCAATTCATTCCTTAATTAAAATCCTTGGCATTGAATGAGCATTCTTCGTTTTCTTTGCTTTACATGCGTGCACTAGAATTCAATTACGAGCTTTAGTCATGGTTCAACTTCAATAGCATTGATAAGTTTTTCTTTAAAGCGAAAATCAATGTTGGTCTACGTGCACAAAATGGATTGAATACACAAATTCATAAATTGAGTTACTTAAAACTATCAAATACATGGTTTATGCATGTAATTTGTACCTCAATTTGCTTTTCTTAATAGTTTAACCATTAAACAACCTTCTTTAAAGCGTAATTTGAATGCGATCAATGCAATATTGATCTGACAGTGACATCAACCCATATTAAGTACACCACTCTAACTGTTTTGCAAGGGTCTCTCATTCACAGTCAAACAAAATCAATAACTGACAATCTGCTAATTCTTACAGGTTTAAGTGACGACTAAGGTCCAATAATAAAACGAACATCTTCATTTTGTTTATATTCAAATGTTTGTTTGCCATATACAAATACAAAAGACAAGCAGAGCGATTTCAGATGCTTGTCGTTTATTTACATTCGATCCCATTTCCCACACCCTATTTCGGCTGAAAAAGCGCCTCAACCGGGCTGAAATAGAGAATCGCTTGGTTCAGGGTTGCTAATTCAAAAAATCGACCTTAAGCCCTAAGTAGGTGTCTGGCGCTTCAAGCCCTGGTCATCATCGTCTTTCTCTGCAAGGTAGTGTAAACTGGTCCAATGTGTTTCCAAGCTCTAAGTAGGTTTCTGGCGCTTCAAATCCTGGTCATCATCGGCTTGCTCTAATAAGGAAGTGTAGACGGGTCCAACGTGTGTCCGATTCTACATCCCACTTACTATCATGTAGCCTCTCGCTTTTTCCAAATTCAAATCGCTCTGGAGAAAAAGTCTGAATTTTCGCTGCTTGTAACTGGTCATGAACTCGTTCTAAGTCAACATTTTCAGTTTCCATTTTTATAAGTTGTATCCCATTTATAGGTTTTGCAACTGCTGGTACCTTTTTCGAAATGTCATCCATTTTATCCTCCCGACGCTGCATGTGCTCCGCTCGGACTTTCATTTCTCCATACAGGAGTATGCAGTATGCATACTTAAAGTTCTGAAAATGGTGGTTTTACACCAAATTTTTAATATGTTTTACTTTATTAGAGTAGAGTAATATAGCAAAGTCTTTGAAATTTTGGCTCAAACCTCGAAAGAGTGATTTTAGACAAGAGAACGTCAGTCAGAAGTTGAACGTGTCATACATTATGATATCTTTATAATAACATAACAATACTTTTGAATTAACACATTTTGCCTTTACAACCATTATCTAGGTTTCTTTCCAGCTACTTCATAGGAGACAGGCTTTTTGTAATAGAGAGTAATTCACAATAATGTCATCTCTAGCAGTTTTTCAATTAACGTGTTAATTTCATTACGTTAAGAATGTTCCTTTATATGTTCATATTTACACCTGAACTGAACATATGAACTGCCTTTCGGCAATTGCGTTCATCAATCGATGAACGCAACATCTTCGGATATGTTCGGATCGTAATTCATCGCTTAACAATATACATGAAAGCTATTGATCTTGTTATTGGTTGTATTGTTTCTGCAGGTCCCGTAAAATATAAATAAACATTTTTAAAAGTGTAAGTTTATTATATTTTTAATCTATTCGTACCAGAAGTGTGTCAATTTAACGTTTTAAAGTGTTTTCAAGTAGTTGATCTTTTCCCGCGTTATTGTGACGTCATTTGAAAGAAATATTTCCAGTTATAGTCGGGTCGTTCTATTTACAGAATAGGTAAGAATGGATTACTGAAAGGTTTTCTTAAATGAAATAAAGTATTTTTTTAACAAGTCCTTCGGACTCCACACACATTGACCAACCCAATTGCGTTCATACCCCGATAATGACATCAACCCCGCAATTCATTCCTAAATTAAAATCCTTGGCATTGAATGAGCATTCTTCGTTTTCTTTGCTTTACATGCGTGCACTAGAATTCAATTACGAGCTTTAGTCATGGTTCAACTTCAATAGCATTGATAAGTTTTTCTTTAAAGCGAAAATCAATGTTGGTCTACGTGCACAAAATGGATTGAATACACAAATTCATAAATTGAGCTACTTAAAACTATCAAATACATGGTTTATGCATGTAATTTGTACCTCAATTTGCTTTTCTTAATAGTTTAACCATTATGTAAACAAAACAGGACAATACATAATAAAATGGCCAGGCTCGTGACCACCAAAGTCATTAAAACACAATTTCCAAAGCAGTAAACGTAACCAAACATCCCACAGTGCTCTCTGTACACTGATATATAATTCATATTGCAATTGCTTTAAGCTTTGCATGGAAATGGATTACAATCAAATGTAAATTATGTTCATAAAGTCAATTTAAGTGTTATTTATTTTGGATAATCATGACATGCTCAAGTAACATTGACACTTGAATTAAGAAAAAACCTCTAATTTCTACTGGGTTTTATTTTACCTAAACAAACATTGACACAGGATACGTTTGCAGAAAAAAACGCAGGGATTTAAAAAAAATATTATTTTATTAAAATTAGTCTACATTCACATTTTAATTGACAGTGAATTCAATATTGATATGCAAAACGTCACCTGAATCGGTAATGTATCAAATATAGTGAATCATAAAAATAGCTTTCAAATATGTTCACGTTTCTTTTGTGCGCACTAAAGGTACCCATTCACAATTTGCAAACTATGCTGATTATGAACTCGTCTGTAATGTATTATTGATATGTATGGTTGATATTAATTTATAAATGGTCTTAAACAAACTTCTGGTTAGTCTCCTCCTATTTCGTAATGATATTTTACAAAATGCTTGTCGGATCTTGAAACATTCGTTAAATGCAATGCTTTGAAAATGCGAGTAATTCGGGACTATTGATGATGTTCAGACAGTTCAAATAGTGAAAGACAAAAAACATTTTAACCGGGCATTGTATATATTGATCAGTAAATAAATAAACATTGAAAACATTTCATTGATGAAAAACCAAGTATATTCAAAATCCAGGCCATCGTGAACATGTACACTTGACGAGTCTGTGGTTTTTATCGATGCCAAAACGTCCGGCGAAATAATCTAACAATTTCTCAAAGGTGTTTGCATTGATGCATTTGTTATGGACATTAAGTGAGCAGGTGGATAAACGTAAATGTAACTAATATTTGGTTACCGTGTATAAGGATAAAACTCTCAACAAGATACAGACAATGTCACACGACACCAGTGATTATTGAAATGTTGAAACATGGCAGAACAGGCTGTTTTGTGATCATTTGCCCGTGTGGCTTCTGTTGCCCCGGTCTCCAGAATTGTTGGGGCGAGATTTAATACTGAATAACACCTGAATTGTTTGTTAATGTGCTATTCAAAAGTGTTGAACACCGTCAAAACAACAAAATACAGAAGAGTAAAAAACTAATACCAATTCAATTAAACCCAGATCATTATCACCCGCTATTTGTTTGTCAAACGTATGTTCAGAAATATGTTCAT
This sequence comes from Mya arenaria, assembly GCF_026914265.1. NCBI lineage: Eukaryota > Metazoa > Mollusca > Bivalvia > Myida > Myidae > Mya > Mya arenaria. The sequence continues at coordinate 22,464,608 of NC_069137.1, forward strand.
GTCTAACACCACAGCCCGGCCGGTGTATTGTTTGACAGAGCTTTATCAGCCGTGTTAAGCTGCTGCCTGGTGCCAGGCGACCTGACTATAACTTTCATGAAAAGGGAATTGCTCTGCAGTCTGTAATTTGTTCAAGGTTTTATGCACACTTTCATTCAGGAAATGCGCCAACCTTTATAACAGGTTTGTATAAACTCTTAATGAATGATCGTGTCTACAAAAGCATCATAATGCCAATGCACTCTTATCGACTGATAAAGAGCCTACACCGGGCTAAATATTAATATCGCCTTATTCTGGCTTGCTATCCGAAACGTTTACCTTAAGCTATACGTAGGTTTATAACGCTTAAAACAGCATGAGTCAAAACTTCGTCATCATCGGCTTGCCCTTATTGGCCGAGTCAATAATGCATTAAATCAAACAGTCAACTAAGCTTCCTCTAGCCTTTGCTTTTGGTGTTCAGATCGCTCCAAATAATCGCAACACTCTCTAACTGGATATGAACTTGTGCCGATTCATCAGTCAGTTTAAACATCTTAGTAATTCGTGGCTCATTCTTGTGTCTTAAAACTGCTGGCACCGTTCCTCTGGCCCCGATAAAGCGCCTCAATCGGGTTTTACAACATAATGCAGTCTCAACAGAGGATAAACTACCGTTGTAGCAGGTTAAGCAATATAATCTAATCTGGACAGAGGATAAACACTTTTGTAGCGGGTTTGACAACAAACTGTCATCTGAGTAGAGGAGATACCGACCTTGTAACAGAAGGACAATATAGTGCATTCTGATCAGAGAATGCTCCTTGTAGCAGATTGACAATATAATGAATTTAGAAAAATCTAACTTGTGACATATGCCATTAAGCAAGCAAACTCAAATTAACCATAGGATTATGAATTGCTTGACTCTTTAATATGTTGACTCTAAAATGTCTATCCATTGTTTGCTACTATGAGAAATGATGTTTCTTTGTAAAGGGAAGCGATCTGGTTTGGATATACATACAAGTACGAAATAAAAATAACAATGTGCATTGACGTATTTTTAAACTAAAATGCCATAACCGGTCTTTGCAAATGAATTTGAACAAGAACTAAGGGCATTATAATTAAACGACCCTTAATGATAGAGTTGATTATTTCAGCATCTTAGTCGAGTAATTGCGAGTTCGATAAATACAAACTGAATAATCTTAAACTGGATATTTGTATGCATTGCATGCATAAATTATTATATTACCTGCTTAACATGTCTACAAGTATTATTGATAAAAGTGATTGAATGCTATTATAAAGGTTTATACAGATTATAAGATTGCATTAAAAGCCATTTGATGAAACCCAAAACATATTCAAACTCAGCAGAAAAGCGATCAATCTGTTGGTTTAGTTTTGTATATGAATACAACTTGAGAAATGACATGTCATACCTGTTATGAACCACACTTTGAGTTTCGCAAACCTTAGATAAAACTACCTTTATTTGGTTATTTTTTATCAATTCAAATCTCATCCAAATTGGTTTAACGGTTTTAGGGCTGATTTCACTGCAAGAATAGGGATTTTTTTGATAAATGAATATATGGCGATAAGTAATTATATTTCCATTAAATCCTAAATATTGAGTATTTGCTTTGAAATGTAATCTTACATATTTTTCAATTTTAAGCCGGAGAATTTTATAAAATTAACATGTGAAAAACAGGACAATTGTATTTAGACACTGCCCCTACAACACATATTTTAATACGGTAGAATCAGTCTTTAAAACTATCCATGCCGAATCTATTGAACGAAACCAGTCGTACATTTTGTGAATTTAAAAAAAAATAATATCGCTTTCATTCGACAATATAGCTTGTGTATAGGCAGATGTGTAATCAGAAATACAGATCAGCGCTTGTAAAGAGTTCGAAATTAAACCTAAGATTTATCACTGAGCCAAATTATTTTGCCTTTTAAGCTTTCGTTTCTGAGCATGAACATATCTTTTATATATTGGATTTTATTACTGTTAACCATACCTTCGAAAAATAGATCAATTATGCCATGCCTTAACCGGTATGTTAATATTTGTGAACATTTGAATAGCCAAAGTACACAATCTCCGATTTATTTGTAAAGCTCGGTTATTTTTTGCGACAGATGAACAAAATGGAGAACTATTACTGATCATAGTTCAGAAATGGTACCGATCAGGCGATTGTTAAATTATTATCCATTTGAGTAATGATAAATGATATTCTATATTGATCATCTACTGTTTAAAAACGTCCATGCTTTGAAATTATGAGTAATACATGACTACAAAACTATATGAACATGCAGCGTAATCAAATGGTTCAAACATACTACGGACATTGCAGGAACAAGCACTGAAGCCAACAATGTTTACGTTGACTCTGTTATACGTTATATGGTTCAGAGGTAAAACCGTTTAGGCAGTTGGAGTTCAGACTGAAATGTATGCGACTGATTATTAATATGATACTCGTTTGAAACTTTCTTTTTAAATCACTGCAAAATAATTAAATTCCAATTCATAACCAAGACATGTTGTCGTGGTTTTTGTTTATACAAATGTAAATGAATAAGTAAAAAATAAACTATGTTTGATAAAAAGGCAAAGTACAATCAACATGGGTTGTGTATATGCATGCAAAATAATCTGACATTTGTTAGCTGCATTTATACATCTTGTAAGACCATTACGTGGACAGGTGAGCACACGCATAATCAGCATGTGTAGGTGATGATATTTGGGTCAGTCACCAAATTAAATTGTGTTATTTTGAATGGTTTTTCATTGTATTCGCTATCCTTGGTTGTATCTCCATAGAATTGAACGTTAATCTACACACACCTACTTAAAGTAGAGCCTAATGAGAGATACAGCGTCACAAAATTATAGTGATAAAGCCCTACCAATACATCAATAAGAAACAAACAGCGTCATACGTCTACAGAGACAAAGCCCAATCGAAAGCCTAACGACAGACACAAGCGTCATACGACATCTGTGACAAATCCCTACCAACAACTCAACGAAAGCCACACAACGACACACGCATTCTGTGACCAAGCCCTACCAAGAACTCAACGAGAGACACACAACGTCACTCGACTACTGTGACAAAGACCTATTAAGAGCTCAACGTGAGACACACAACGTCACTCGACTTCTGTGACAAATCCCTAGCAATAACTCAACGAGAGCCACGCAACGTCACTCGACGAGAGCTCAACGAGAGACACACAGCGTCATAGGACTGCAGTGACAAAACCCTACTAAAAGCTCAACGAGAAACACACAGCGTCACACGACTACCGTGACAAAGCCCTACTAAGAGCTCAACGAGAAACACACAGCGTCACACGACTACCGTGACAAAGCCCTACTAAGAGTTCAACGAGAGACACACAACGTCACACGACTACAGTGACAAAACCCTACTAAGAGCTCAACGATAGACACACAGCGTCACACGACTACAGTGACAAAGCCCTACTAAGAGTTCAACGAGAGAAACACAGCGTCACACGACTACAGTGACAAAGCCCTTCTAAGAGCTCAACCAGAGACACACAGCGTCACACGACTACCGTGACAAAGCCCCACTAAGAGTTCAACGAGAGACACACAACGTCACAGGACTACAGTGACAAAGCCCTACTCAGAGCTCAACGAGAGACACACAGCGTCACATGACTGCAGTGACAAAGCCCTAATAAGAGTTCAACGAGAGACACACAACGTCACACGACAACAGTGACAAAAGCCCTACTAAGAGTTCAACGAGAGACACACAGCGTCACACGACTACCGTGACAAAGCCCTACTAAGAGGTTAACGAGAGACACACAGCGTCACACGACTACCGTGACAAAGCCCTACTAAGAGGTTAACGAGAGACACACAGCGTCACACGACTACCGTGACAAAGCCCTACTAAGAGTTCAACGAGAGACACACAGCGTCACACGACTACCGTGACAAAGCCCTACTAAGAGCTCAACGAGAAACACACAACGTCACACGACTACAGTGTTAAAGCCATACCAAGAACTCAAGGAGAGAAACACAACGTCACACGACTACAGTGACAAAGCCACACCAAGAACTCAACGCGAGATACACAGCGTCACACGACTACCGTGACAAAGCCCTACTAAGAGGTTAACGAGAGATACACAGCGTCACACGACTACCGTGACAAAGCCCTACTAAGAGGTTAACGAGAGACACACAGCGTCACACGACTACCGTGACAAAGCCCTACTAAGAGTTCAACGAGAGACACACAGCGTCACACGACTACCGTGACAAAGCCCTACTAAGAGCTCAACGAGAAACACACAACGTCACACGACTACAGTGTTAAAGCCATACCAAGAACTCAAGGAGAGAAACACAACGTCACACGACTACAGTGACAAAGCCAAACCAAGAGCTCAACGCGATATACACAGCGTCACACGACTACCGTGACAAAGCCCTACCAAAAGTTCAACGAAAGACACAGAAAGTCACACGACTGCAGTGACAAAGCCATACCAAGAGCTCAACGCGATATACACAGCGTTACACGACTACCGTGACAAACCCCTACCAAAAGTTCAACGAAAGACACAGAAAGTCACACGACTGCAGTGACAAAACCTTTACAAGAGGTAAACGAGAGACACACAACGTCACTCGACTACAGTGACAAAGCACTACTAAGAGCTCAACGAGAGACACACAGCGTCACATGACTGCAGTGACAAAGCCCTAATAAGAGTTCAACGAGAGACACACAACGTCACACGACTACAATGACAAAAGCCCTACTAAGAGTTCAACGAGAGACACACAACGTCACACGACTACAGTGACAAAGCCCTACTAAGAGCTCAACGAGAAACACACAGCGTCACACGACTACCGTGACAAAGCCCTACTAAGAGTTCAACGAGAGACACACAGCGTCACACGACTACCGTGACAAAGCCCTACTAAGAGTTCAACGAGAGACACACAGCGTCACACGACTACCGTGACAAAGCCCTACTAAGAGCTCAACGAGAAACACACAACGTCACACGACTACAGTGTTAAAGCCATACCAAGAACTCAAGGAGAGAAACACAACGTCACACGACTACAGTGACAAAGCCACACCAAGAACTCAACGAGAGACACACAGCGTCACACGACTACCGTGACAAAGCCCTACTAAGAGTTCAACGAGAGACACACAGCGTCACACGACTACCGTGACAAAGCCCTACTAAGAGGTTAACGAGAGACACACAGCGTCACACGACTACCGTGACAAAGCCCTACTAAGAGTTCAACGAGAGACACACAGCGTCACACGACTACCGTGACAAAGCCCTACTAAGAGCTCAACGAGAAACACACAACGTCACACGACTACAGTGTTAAAGCCATACCAAGAACTCAAGGAGAGAAACACAACGTCACACGACTACAGTGACAAAGCCAAACCAAGAGCTCAACGCGATATACACAGCGTTACACGACTACCGTGACAAACCCCTACCAAAAGTTCAACGAAAGACACAGAAAGTCACACGACTGCAGTGACAAAACCTTTACAAGAGGTCAACGAGAGACACACAACGTCACTCGACTACAGTGACAAAGCACTACTAAGAGCTCAACGAGAGACACACAGCGTCACATGACTGCAGTGACAAAGCCCTAATAAGAGTTCAACGAGAGACACACAACGTCACACGACTACAGTGACAAAAGCCCTACTAAGAGTTCAACGAGAGACACACAACGTCACACGACTACAGTGACAAAGCCCTACTAAGAGCTCAACGAGAGACACACAGCGTCACATGACTGCAGTGACAAAGCCCTAATAAGAGTTCAACGAGAGACACACAACGTCACACGACTACAGTGACAAAAGCCCTACTAAGAGTTCAACGAGAGACACACAACGTCACACAACTACCGTGACAAAGCCCTACTAAGAGTTCAACGAGAGACACACAGCGTCACACGACTACGGTGTCAAAGCCATACCAAGAACTCAAGGAGAGAAACACAACGTCACACGACTACAGTGACAAAGCCACACCAAGAACTCAAGGAGAGACACACAACGTCACACGACTACAGTGACAAAGCCCTACTCAGAGCTCAACGAGAGACAAACAACGTCACACGACTACAGTGACAAAGCCCTACCAAGAGCTCAACGAGAGACAAACAACGTCACACGACTGCAGTGACTAAGCCATACCAAGAGCTCAACGCGATATACACAGCGTTACACGACTACCGTGACAAACCCCTACCAAAAGTTCAACGAAAGACACCGAAAGTCACACGACTGCAGTGACAAAACCCTAACAAGAGGTCAACGAGAGACACACAACGTCACTCGACTACAGTGACAAAGCCCTACCAAGAGTTCAACGCGAGACACACAAAGTCACACGACTGCAGTGACAAAGCCCTACCAAGAGTTCAACGAGAGACACACAAAGTTACACGACTACAGTGACAAAGCCCTACAAAGAGCTCAACGCGAGATACACATCGTCACACGACTGCAATGACAAAGCCCTTCTAAGTGCTCAATGTGAGACATACAGTGCCTCATCACTACAGTGACAAAGCCCTACTAAGAGCTCAACGTGAGACATAAAGCGTCACACGACGGCAGTGACAAAGCTCTACTAAGAGCTCAACGTGAGACATAAAGCGTCACACGACGGCAGTGACAAAGCTCTACTCAGAGCTCAACGTGTGACATACAGCGTCACGGGACTGCAGTGACAAAGATCTACTAAGGGATCGACACGAGAGAGAGAGAGAGACACTTAGCGTTATACGACTGCAGTGACAAAGCAATACCAAGAGCTCAACCAGAAACAAACAGCTTCACAGATGTGGGCATTTTGTATTAGGCTCACTTCTGTTTCGTTTTTGCTATAGATGAAATTATTCATTGTTCGAGCGTAAGGCTACAAATTCATTTATCAGCACTCTGCATATGAATTAGTTCAGGAGAATGTCATCTATTAGTGCATTTATTACCGACTAACGGGTTAATAGGTATATGTAAAGTACAGTCGTACCCCGTTGGCTCGAACTCCAAGGGACCAACGAAAATACCTCGAGCCTCGGAAAATTCGGCCCAATGTGGATTGTTTACCTTCAGTATAAAGAAATCAGTCCTTTTCATCTAGTTTGAGCCAACGAGGAATTCGAGCCAGGCGAATTCAAGCCAACGGGGTTCGACTGTAAAGTTGTTACTTTTCTTTCATATCCTGGCAAACGTCATCAGGATCCATGCAATACATGCATTAAAGATTGACTATTCAGATAAACAGATTGTAATTGTTTGTAAAAATATTGTACATGAACAATACATAAAATATTTAGCTACATGCCGAAGTAGATTTTGTTATTGTTGCATTTCTGCTGAAAAAAATGGCGATTTTACGAAATATATTCGGATATTCATTTCTGCGTGCTCTTGTTCCACCATATCAACTAATTCTGAATAAATTTGTAGAGTTTCATTCAAACATGATATCACATATTGATTAAAGGGAGAATAATTATTCACCGAAGGTCAACAGAAACTCTCTGCAAGGTAACCGAAGTCGTTCCTCTTAGATATAATGAAATTTAAGCGGAACAACTTAATTTACTTTGATACTTTATGATAATATAAGTTTCAATGCATTGTTTACATAAAACAGTTTAAATTACTGAGGTCAATTCTGCGTTCATACCTATCACGACACCAGTTGATCTTGAACAGATTTGTAGGGTTTCATTGTAACGCAGCACAATTAACTGATTAAAGGGAGAATAATGATTAACAAAGGGTATAAATTACAAACATAACATTATATCATTTACTTATTAAAGGGAGAATAATCATTTACCCAAGGTTTAAAGAAAATATGCATAATATAACAAAAGTCGTTCCTCTTAGATGTTTTAAAATTTAAGCGGAACAACTTAATTTACTTTGATACTTCATAATCATAAATATTTTAATGCGCTGTTTACATAAAACAATTGTATTTACTGAGGTCAATTCTGCGTTTACAAGTTTCACGACACCAGTGTTTAACGGATTTGTATGGTTTCATTGCATCAAAAGTAAATTATTAAGAAGAAATATTGATTAACAGAAGGTTTACATTAAAGTACTCGTTTCTCAATATCGGCTTTAATTTGGATGCAATCGTCACTATTATCTGTATTGTGTAATCTTTTCCACATTATTTAAATTACTCAAAAATAGGGCTATGGATCAGGATCTTCAACATTAATAAAACTTTATACAATAATACCAGTTATTTTCTGCAATGCCATTTGCAAAAATCAATGCGCGATGTTGAAAGACATGACAGGAAATAATGCGTTATTCAAACGTTAAGTTATACTCGTATACTTTATTTAAGGCCTGTATTTTTTTTAAATTTAACCTAAATTAACTGCAATTAAACAGTTTGATTTTGCTAAAAAATGCAAGAAGCATTTACCATTTCAGCGCGTTTATGAAACAGCTTAAAGGGATAATATTTGATATACTTAAATATATATAGATTTATAATGTTTGAACTAAAGGCAATGCGGTATGTCAGGTTTTGAAATGTATTTATGATACGCATTTCGTGGAACAAACGGTTCAGTCAATTGTTTGTATCTTTCACGCCTATGGCAGGTCCGGTATTTGATATACAATAGATGATTACAGCACCGCTCGTGAGGTTAATTGTTGGACAAAAAAAGATCATTCTTGGCTTGTCATTTACATTGAGGTATTAGTTATCATATTCATATCAACCGTATGGTTTATGTTTAAGATTGGACTTAGGGAAAGAATATTCTTTGATTTACTTTACCTTAAAAACACCAACCCTGTCAACGAAGGCATAGAACCAGCTTCAAAGGGTTCTTCTATATAGTGTCGTTATTCCTTTGTTTTGTGCTTACAGCAATTGTCTTCTTCGATGACTATGCTAATTGGCAGGTTATAATGTTTATAGATATTTGTTTTCTTTAACCTAGCATTTGTCCTTGAAACAAATTCGCACACGAAGCATTTACTACTAATTATTCATGCGTTTTATAATGTAATTTCCTAATAGAACATTTATCAGGAATACTATTATGACTTTACATGAGAAATGTCGGCGAACAGAAAATTATTAATACGTTCATAATTCTGCTGGAACAGTATATAGCTCAGTATTACCATTAAACAATCGTACATATTATATGCATGTAAACTTTTGTGCCCTTATGTGTGGTCACAGATTTCAACTTCATCGAAAGAAATTGAGATATCTTGTGACAAAAGCCGTTACGTGTTAAGGCGTTTGTTATTATTAACTGTCAGAAAAAGCATACACTGCACGTGTACATATAATAATTGTCTTAAAATGCCTCATCGTGCATGACTGTCGTGCTTTGCATGTCGGATGTTACCAATTTACAATAATTTTACGGATTTTCACCAGGCAAGCCAAAATAATAAGCAAAAAAATAATTTATATTTTACCTAAAAACCTGTAATAATTGAGATCCATCAGAATATTAATAATCCGATTAATTATTAAAAAGGGCTTTTGTCGTTATTTTGAGCCCATGAGTAATTGTCTAATCCATCTCGTTGTCACGTCTTATTAACACGTTATGTCCACGAGGTGCAATCTTGTTCATACCACTTATCTATATCGAGATCACGACATAGTTATGCCGTGGCCAGAGTAGGTAGAGACGGCTATCATTTCTATGGTTACACCGATTACTTCGGTAAGCTGCAGGGGTGATATTCTATGGTCCTAGCCTTAAAGTGGCTTTATGCTCTACACAACAGATACAGGAACCAATTACAATGTTGGTCAAGTGGACAATAGACGGTTTTGACTGTTTTATTTAAGTTTTAAATACATGTTTAAACATAACTACGCATGGTTAGACCTATTAAACAACAATCTTGACTAGTGTTCAGTTAGTAGACCATAGCAAGGGAAATAACCACATCTTTGGAACAAATTCCTACAATTCAGAGTTGTTAAAAAACATATCATGATCAGGCTTTGAGATGTAACGATTGACATCTCACTATGTAATAGTTCGGACTTTTTAAGGAAATTAATAGAAACCCTGGCAAAATTATTAACAGGTGTATATTATTTCCGCTTGGCTCCCGGAGATTTATTGACAGCTTGACATTATTTTTTTAAATTCAAGCCTTAAGAATTGGTTCAAATTTTTAAAATTAAGTGTCCAATTTTTTAACATGTTTTATAAGGATTTTCCCAACAGGGTACGTGTTGACCTTTTATCGCTTAAGGGTGTGTTTCCCTGCCAATGCATGGACTTTGTGGATATATTAAAAGCTTTCACCAAGGGATTGTTTAAATTCAAACCTCAACGAGCAAACTTTCTTTGAAAGTGATTATGATAATGATTGCAATGTCTTTAATACTTTGAACATGAACGATACAACTTAGGCCTAGCTTTCAATTACGGCGCATCGGGTTTAACACTGAATGCATGGTCGATAATAACTAAAATACAATTTTCATGGTTATTTATTTAGTGCGTACCATAGAATGAGTTATGCGGGATGGTATGTCTAAAGTAACAAATCAGTTAATACAGGCTAACAACCCTTATTTTGAAGAAAATGACATCACCAAATCGTCACCAAATATATGCTACGAAGACGCCAACAACTCCCCTGACTTGTTCCCCAATGGTTGAATAAACGTGATATCAATCACATTGATATTCAGTCCAAAAAGAAAACAGTGATATGGGCTATATTTTAAAGTAGCACTCAAACACAACGCCTCACTATATAATCTCACATCAGAACACCCACTTTACCTCAGGGACAATACATGTGGAAGATTCTGATTCATCTTTCTAGTCCAAAGTTCTTAGGTAAACAGTTACTCAGTACTGAAAATAGAGACCATTCCTACTTCAAAGGAGACTAAGTTGAGAAATTAGTACTGAGTTGACAATGACAACCAGATTGTACATTATCGTTAGCTGCAACTCTGCCTTCGACTGGAAAAGCAAAAAAAGCCAAAACACATTTAGAAAAAAACAACAATTTATACAAGTTGCTGACATGCAATATTTGGTGAGTTTTATATTATGTAAATATAATGTGTTGTTAGATATGCTAAATACAATTGGTATATCTCAGCAGCGCATAAAAACAACATACACAACGTATTACAGTAGTTTATGTTGTTTTATTTTATTTTTGATTACACTTAAGAAGGACGACCTTAATTATATTTCAATAGTTTCTGTAAACCTTTTGTAAATAATTATTATCCGTTTAATCAATACTTGTTATTAGGTAAAGATAAAATCCTTCAAATCCGTTTAAAATAAATTGATGTGGTGAAACTTGAGCATACAGAAAAAGGTAATCCGAAAATGTGCTGCAAAACCCACATTTCACCGCATAAAAATGTTGAACGAGGAACTACTGGGAATGCACTCACACCAACGTGAATTCCGTTCAACCTATCTACTGCGACATGGCGATATTGGATGTAGCCAAATATTAATTGTACGATAATTTTTGCAAACCTTTTTAATCAACGTATTTGGACAGTATAAAATAAATGTCTGTATATGTTTTAAGTATTACGTGGATACTGATGACGTCTGTTAAGATATGAGATAATATTAACAGCTGTATAATACCTTTTTTTTATTCACCAAACCATCCGTTATTCTAACGTTTCACAAGAATGGCCCTTATTTTACCGTTGGTTTATGTTATGGGACTAGGAATAAATGATCAATACATGGCTGATACAAAACTGCAGGGTTATGTGTTGCCGAAGGAAGGTCAAATGAATGCACAACGTGCGGTTTCATTAATACAACTTGACATGTACTTTTGCTGTAAACATATCTTTTTATACTTGATCGCGCGATAAAGAAAAGCTACCCTGGATTGAAACCTGAGCTATCAATTACGCACACAGAAAACATAATGCACCTGGCTGTTAGAATGCGATATAATCCTTTTGAAGATTTGGATGGATTGTAAGCCCATTGTGTTCATAAGATTGGCAACGCGCACGTTTTATTTGACCATAATTATTTTAGGTCTACGTATTTCGCCTAAAAGCGGAGCGCTTTAAATGTCGTATTGCGTTTATTATGTTTGTATTTCATCGTTGGAACAGTTTTTGCAAAACATTGCAAACTGGATCAAATGTGATGACCCTTGTCTTCATAGCTAGTATGTAATATTAACATTACACTCCATAACACTTTGTTTTCTCTTGCTCTCGCATGGTATGAACACATTGAGAGTGAATACAAACAGTGTAACTTATATTACAAACATTATACAACTGCATTCAAAAATATCGGCCCAACTTCACAATACCGAAAATTCGTTTATGCAAAGCAAACAAGACGCCACTGAGTGCCGCAGGAAATGTAGAGCACTTTATCAATTATTATGGGTGTTTGATTTGACCAGAAAAAAGATCGGCAAAGGCATATTAACAAAATACAACAATATGAAATAATTACTTTGACAACATATTTAGAACATTTGCATTAATTGATCACGCAAAAAAAACAGCTATTGCAAGTCAAAGTTGTAGGTTTGAGACTAAATCTAACACGGTTGATCAAGGAAAGCATTCAACTAGACTAAGAATTAAATCAAAATAACATGACATTGGAAGACGAAGATTTGCGCTACTTGTTTTGAACTATTCAAGTTGTTGTATTTTCGTGTCAATGACAAATCGGTATGTCAGTTACATGTGACTTAAATATCCAATATCCAACAAACGCTCAGATTCCACAAGTAAGTATTATTTTCGCATCATTGTAATTTCGATACAGAATTATTGTTTTAATTGATATTCCAACCTCTGTTTAGTTCACAAGTATCGTTCGCGTGAGATTAACAGTTATGGCACATTTTAATAGAGTGGACGCTACAGCGTTACACGACGGATTACCCTTGTCATTGTTATTAAAATAACGACAAGGGTAAACCGTCGTGTACAAGTATATTAGTCGCAGGAAATACATAGTAACAGCATTGTTGGATCTTTGCAGGCTGCACAACATCAGCAGAAATCTAAGTCAGCAAGGGGGTTATTATTATGAACGTAACAAAAGGCCTTAGAAATTAGACAATTATGTTCTGTAGAGGAAGAAGTTTATTTTGCCATGGTGTGATTATTTAATCGTTGTTGATTTCTGTCTGATGCAAAGGGCGTGTCTTTTCTGTATTACTTTAAGCGGCCTTCGTTTGATCGAGTACAGTGCATATAGGGCAATTATAACATTTCCTGATGCCACTGCTCCCGGAAAGGGAAATTAAGCAGCTAACCGTTTCACCAAAAGCACTATTGCAAAAACCGTCTGAAATGTTAGAGTGATTGTTTCTTATTCACATCAATACGAAACAGTTACCACAAAAATATAGAATGATCCGTGCAAAACGTACGGATCGGGTGACTATGTCATTCCATTTTTTCGAATCACAAGCAGTATGGCTATAAACGGTTGATTTTATATTCTTAAATATCTTAGTGGTACTAATGTTCTTCATTGTAAAGGTTTTGCTTACGTGTTATTGTCAACAAATCTGGAAAACATTTGTATCACATTATTTTATCGTCATACAAACAGATCGAGTAGTAAATCTAGCACATCATCTAAATTTTTATTTGAAACTTTAGAAGGACACATACATAACTTTAATAAAGGAATGACGTTGATGATATTTAACACCGCCATGTCGCTACCTCGGATGTTCTTACTTCATGATTAAAACCTCTTAACGCAAATGCAATCTTAACATTAGCAATTGTTTGACATGAATTAAACAGACTGATAGAAAGACATGTTTATTTAAGATTTGCACAGAATAATTTGTCAATAATCATAATTAGCAACATTATAAAGCATAACACAATATAACAATAAATAAAACATTCAATAGTGAGGTCAATAAAATAAATTAATATGAAAAAGGATTGTTTTTACATAATCATAAAGCAAAATAGTTATCAATGTAACACGTAAATATCATGTTGTTCTATAATACACTAGTCAAACTATATTATATGTATCATCACATTATTACCATAAATTCAATCAACATGACCATAAACAAGAGTGAGGTATTGTTTTAAGCACTGCTGTGCAACGCTTCCTCATGTATCAGCCATGAGAATAACTTGCTGATGCAGACATATATCGAGTTTCGTGTGTTTAAATTTTCCTGCTTTCAAATTACCAAAATTCCGAAGTAAATGTTTCAAATAACAATCTTAGCCTTTTTCAATGTATTTCATAACTTTAAAGACGATCTGAGTAGTGTCATAATATATCATTATTAGTATCATAAATGTTTTGAACTTGCCCCAATTTCGCAATCAGACACATTTCTCACCAACTGAGACTTGATTTTTATTATGTTTCTACGCAGTCAGGGTCGAAAGAACAAACGTTTTACTTATGAAACCTGAAGTAAAAAGTAGTTACAAACGTGTTTTTCTAATATGGCTGTATAATTGTTTATTTAAGATGTTAAATCCGAAATGTTACTTTCATTATAACAAAGCGTGATATCCATGTGTGTCAAGGACAAACGTCGATTGTTTGCACTCTTGTCGTTCATAGAAAGAAAAAAAAAACTATGAGGTTTTCTTAAAACTAGACAAGGATAACTATCTAGTTTCTTAAGGTGATGTTAACATCCTGTGGATCTTCTTACGAAACAGGATGATTGCTTAACTAGCCATGCTAATTACCACTTATATATTCAATTTGTCCGGGTGTACTTTTCACTTCATGATGAAGTATACTAATCATTTATTTTGTGTTCGTTCACTGCAAATGCAAAAATAGAAAACAAATAAAAAAGATGTCAGTTTGCAGTAATGCTATACTGTTTGAAATATTTCAAACAACACTACGTTGAGGGTTGATAAAATGATACGTATGCGATACCATAGCCGACAGAATCACATACACTTTGTCTTAAGATATCGTCGTTAATATTTATGTACAGGCATTATAATGGTCCGTTTGAAACCATACCATTGAAGACATAACAATAAAACAAGGTCTGTGTTGCCTGGAACTATTGCGTACATGACATATGCCTTGGGCAGATAACTTCGAGTCGTAAATCTGAATCTATTTAAAAATGCCCATCTAGGCTAACTCAAAATGCATATGAGTTGTGGAATGCAACAGATGTCAGACTTTTTTCGTAAATCTGATGTATATAATGTGTTTATCGCATCTCTTTGCGTTTTTGGAATACGACTCCTATCATGTGAATCTCCAGTTGTTGATGAGCTGAGTATGTTTGACACAATAATCTTAATATATGCTGGCAGTAGTATAAATCATTATATTAACCCTCTTGTCGTTTAAGGACGTAGTTTATTTTATATTGTATCATATTGACCTTTGTGTATGTGTACATGTTTCCTTAAAAATGATAATTCAATCAGTTGTATCATACAGAATAGAAGCTCCGCGCATATTGCTGGGCTGAACGCTATAGGCAAATCAAACTATACTGACTTGGGTTAACTTCTTTCAAAAGCCGGTATGGTGGAACATATAAGCCTTTGTTTAGTTAGTGGGAACAAGAAAAAAAACATGTATCTTTTAGTGATAGAAAAATCATGTAAGCCGGGAGAAACCAAAAGCCGTCTTTCAGTCATGAACAATATAATAACATCAAAACGGAATTATCGGATGGTATTACAGTGTCACTTGTATAAAACATGGTATAAACAAATTAGTCAAAACCGTATTCATCATTAAAAAGCCAACTGAAATATCTAGCTTTTCTTCAGGGTCAAAAGAACGTTTAATTATTCCTTATTCAAGCTTATCAGATTTCAAATATGATACTAAATACAATCTAACTCGACTATCGGTGGTTATTTCATCTACATACCTTTACATTTGTACATTTTAAAAACTCAGTCGATCAATATTTGACACGATATGTCTACATGTTTTAGAAATAATTATGAACGCCTGTTATATTTGTTCAAAGTATTTTCATCAATTATGTTCATCAAAAACATAATTTGGAATAGAAACAAACGAACAAAATACACGATGAAAACAGTATGCTTTTGGCTGAAGTCCAAAAGGTATACATGTATTTGCTATGCGTTTCTCTGTTTATCAACCTCAACTTCAACGTTTTGGTCAGATTGAGTTAGATCTATATTTTAAATGCATACGACTTTTATAGCCGTTTATCCATATTGAAAACAGAAAGACATTGAGGCCACAACGACGCAAGTGAGGGGCTGAAACAAATGTTGGAATAACTTGTAGCCCGAACTATTTGTCCTTTATGTGTGTGTAATGTTAAAACATATATGAAGAATTTGTATGTCTTGATGTTGACAAAAAAGAAGAAAAAACAAAACAGGTTTAAACTTAAATTAAAACTTGAAATTTTTAAGCAAATTCATTGCATCCAATATTCCGAAATGTAAGTATAAAATCTAATGAAGAAACATACCGCGTATAAGACTTTATTTAACTTATAGCGTTTCATCGAAGTAGCTATCATCTACCTTTAATTTCGATTGAGATTTTAGCGGACACAGAAATATCGTTCACCTTATGAAACTGGTTGTATATGTTGATATCAATGTTGTTGTTTTTTTGCAAGATTGCTTTTAAGTGATATTTAAAGGTTTATTTGTGTTTCAACGCTACTTTCAACCTTAATCTCTGTCAAGGACAAAAGTCGTCTTTGCCCTCTTGTCGTTCGTGGAAAGGATGAAAACAATTTGGTTTACGAACAATGAGAGAAAGAAAACTATCCAGTTTCATTAGATGATGTAAACATCCTATTGATCTTCTTACGAAAGCTATGGTTGTTTAACGAGACAGGTAAACTGCCGCTTTGCCCGGGTATATTCGTCAATGCATGATGAAGTCACTTTAGAATTTATTTGGTGTTCATCCAATAAAAACAAAAAATAGGAATGTTATACTGTTTATAATAATAATAATAATAATAAAAAATAACAATATTCTTTGCGCAATTGCAGCTATGTTGACAGTTTTGTAACGCACTTCATTGAATTGTAGAAATCGCAAGAAAGATATGAATCAGTTATAAGTTAACTACATGCGACAAAATATTCACAAGTAGGCTAAGGCCGAGTGACTGTTATGGTCAAAATAGTACAGTAACATGGTTAATCTTTTAAGGTGTTTGAATATCATGAATAGGGCTATATTGAAATGTGTGGTTCAATAATTTGACAACAAATGTAAAACTCAATAATCAAATCAATAAATGTTAACATGTACATATGTATATACTGAATAAAACCCCAAAACATAAGTATTAAATTGGTGCCAACAAGATTGATTTAGTATCAGTTAATATACCTTTCTTTAAAATCGTTGTTAAAAAAGTATAGATATTATGAATATTGAAACAGTTTTTACAGCGGATATTATTAAAATGTAATAAATAGCGGTTCCTGGATAATAAAACCAGGCTCGTTTCCCAATTAAAGTTATTTGATGGAAAAATGGTAACTGATACACCAGAATACACCGAACTTATCTTAGTTCAAATGTTTTTGAAGGAGGACCTCAACCTCATATCATGTTCAGAGCCTATAAACTTCTGTTCCGGAGGAGGGGTGCACGTCAAATTTGCATCCCTTCTAACTTCGAATCCAAGATCTTCCCAAGGTTTCATACATTCCTTTCTTCTTCTTTATATCTACGCATTTTTAAGCAAAAAGACGCAGATGTCAGATTGGTACAAAATATTAAATTTAACACACGGAAGATAGTTTCAATGACTCGAAACCGGCTTAAAAATCGCTAAGGTAATACAAATGAAGTTCGTGACTGTAACATTTATAGGATAGAGCCCCGTGCAAACATAACATGTTTCTGATATTAATCTTATTCATAAAGTTTTATCGCAGTGAGCATCGAAATAAAGCAAAGTAAAGTATTTATCTGTGTATTTATTGTCGATGCTATTCAAAACAAGGAGATTGTATTAACCACATTGAATATGCTTTTCGAAAAGTTGCAAAACAATATGTATACATTTACCTGTAAGAGTTGCATCTGAATTTCAAAGTACTTTGCGCATGTTTACTTTAAACCTGTTTGTCACTTGTTCAATATCTCTTTAAAACTATATAATCATGTAGCTATATAAGTTGGCTGAATTTCAAAGTGGTTTAAATTCATTCATTCATGCATTCGTTTGTTCGTTCGTTCGTTCGATCGTTCGTTCGTTCGTTCGTTCGTTCGCTCGCTCATTCATTCATTCATTTGTTCATTCAATGCTTTCATGCATTCATGCATTTATGCATTTATTTGTCGATCTATCCATTCATCGATCCAACAGAATGGATGTCCATCATATTGTCAATTTATACTTAAAAATCTACAAAACTACTAATGATATAACTTGAACTTTTTGTAAAATTCCGTCTAAAAGAATGTTATAATTCATCGCCACTTCCCTCAAAAGGTAGGGGCTAACGTCCGGATATTTTCTTTCATAATGACTTTAATACTATAACACAATGCAGGTCATAGCGTTAAGGGCACCGGCCACGTCATCGACTCACTTAACAGGATGTTTTCTAATTCAAAATGACAAAATAAATTTAAGATCACCTGTAAGGCACAATTGCATTGTACCTCATCAGAGGGTTTTTACAGTTGACTAGTACCCTTAAAGCGTACCATTGCTTGTAGCAAAACGTTGTATCAAAGTATAGATAAGTTATATATTTTGAATACTTGAAGTGGCTTATACGGCTTATTATAGATAAAGTTGTGAAAAGGTGTGCGAATTTTTAAGACTCTATAACATCGCTTTATTTAATTTATTAATCATACTTCTGTATATGGCATTAAATAATATCAAGCAATCGAATTATCTAACGTCTCACAAGAATGGTCCTTTTATCACCGTTGGTTTATGTTATGGGACTAGGAATAAATGATCAATACATGGCCGATACAAAGCTGCAAGGTTATGTCGCCGAAGGAGGGTCGAATGAAGTCACAGAGTGCGGTTTCTATTATACAGCTGAACATGTAAGTTTGCTGTAAACATATCAGTTACCCACCTATTCTATACTTGATTGCTGGCGACTAACCTACCCTGCATTGAAACCTGAGCTATCAATTATTCACGCAGAAAACATAATGCACCTGTCTGTTAGAATGCGAATTATTCCTTTTGAAGGTTTAGATGGATTTGATATACATTGTGATCATAAGAGTGACAAAGGGCTCGTTTTATTTGACATTGAATTGTTAAAAGTCTAGTATTTTGCCTATGAGCGGGGGGCTTAACATGTTAAAGTGAAAAACTGTCTAGAAGAAACACAAATCATATTGCGATTATGTTTTCGTCGTCAGAACAGTTATTGCAAAACATTGCACTGGATCAAATATGATGACCCTTGTCTTCAAAGCCAGTATGTAATATCAGCATTGGCATCCTATTACACTTTGTTTGCTCTTGCCCTCGCATGGTATAAACCCACTGAGTGTGTAGACAAACAGTGTAACTTATACCACAAGCATTATATGACTGCATTCAAAAATATCATCCCGATATTTGGCACCATCGAATATTCGCTTACGCAAAGCAAACTAACAAAGACTGAGTACTGCAAGAATAGTGAAGCACTATATTAATAGGTGTTTGATTTGACCAGAGAGAACGATCGACAAAGACATATTAACAAATCATTAATTGATCACGCAAGATATCAGCTATACAAGACATAGTTGTACGTATGACACAATACCTGCCACAGCTGATCACGGAAAACAATCAAATATGTTTGGACTAAAATAATATAACATTGGAAGACGGAGATTTGCGTTACTTGTTTTAACTATTCAAGTGTTTTTTTTCATGTCAATGACAATTCTATATGTCAGTTACATCGGACTTTAATATTCAATATTCAACAAAAACAGCTTAGAATTCATTGTATGTTTAAAGTATGTAGTCAGAATCACAAGTTAGTATTATTTTCGCATCATTGTAATCTTGATACAGAACTATTGTTTTTATTGATATTCCAACCTGTGTTCAGTTCACAAGTATCGTTCTCGTCAGATTAACAGTTGTGGCACATTTTAATAGCCTATGAGTGGGCGACTTCAGCTTTGCACGACGGTTGACACTTGTTATATCAATGACAAGAGTGGTCAGAAATAATGTTCACAGAGAATATACGTTCAAACTGTCCTCAGTTCTATAGACATTCGATACATTAACAAGTTCCTAATAGTCGTTCGTATGCTTATTTAACGGTTTTTTTTTTGCTTTAACACATTTTCACCTCGCTTTCAAGCTCATACTTTTCAGCTTTCCTTTTCGGCTGAAGTTTGATATACAATCAGTCATCAGCATATCGTTTTCTTGTATACCAAAATATAATTTGTACATGTATATTCGTTGCATGCAATAGTTAGTAACAGCGTTGCAAAGCTCTTTGCAAGCTACGCAACAGCAGAAATCGAAGTATGATGATGAACTACCGAAAGGCCTTAGACTTTACACAATCATGTTCTGTAAAAGAATAAGTTTACTTTGCGAAGATGGGATTGACAGTTGACAATTTCATCCAGATGCAAAGGGTGTGCCATTTCTATAACATTTCCAGATGCCATTACTTCCGAAAAAGGAAATGAAGCAGCTAACCGTATCACCCAAAGCACTATAGCAAAAACCATATGAAATGTTAAAGTGAGTGTTTCTTATTCACATCAATACGAAACAGTTTCCATGAAAATAAAGAATGATCCGTGCAAAAAGTACGGATCGGGTGACTATTTCATTTCATATTTTGACATCACAAGCTATTAAAGGTTGATTTTATGTTCTTAGATATCTTATTTGTACTAATGTACTTCATTTCATAGGTTTTGCTTACGTGTTATTCTCAACAAAACTGGAAAACTTTTGTATCACATTCCTTTATTGTCATACAAACAGATCGAGAAGTTTATCTAGCATATCATCTGAATATGTATTTGGAACTTTAGAGGGGCACACACATAACTTTAATACTGGAATGACGTTGATGATATGTACACAGCCATGTCCTTACTTAGGATGTTTTTACTGCATGTTTAGAACCTCTTAACTCAAAGGCAATTCTAACATTAGCAATTGTTTGACGCATAATAAACATAATGTTTATAAAATTTGTCAATGATCATAGGTTGCAAAATACACAGTATAAACCTTAACACAGTATATCAATATATAAACATTAAAATGTCAGGTCATTAAAATAATATGAAAAATGAATAAAAATGCATTTTACATAATAATAAAGCGAAATAATGTTCAAGTAACAGTTGAAAGTTATACTTTCGGCTGCAATGGAGTGCTAGTATAAGGTTCTGCGAATAAATAGCTCAGTCATTGTTATTGGATTATACGACACAATGGGATGTTAAAACGCAATATAAATCCAACATTTGCATATCATAATTATCATAAACTATTCTGTTGCACAAATTGTTAGACAATCCTGTTTTGTAGATGAAAATACCTTGCTGGTGCAGACATATATCGAGTTTCGTTTGTTCAAATTTTACTGCTGTTAAATTACCCAAATTCCACAGTAGATTTTTAAAATAAAAGTGTATGCCCTTTTGGTATATCTCAAATATTTTATAGCTTTTAAGCTTAACGCCGATCTGTCAAGTGTCATAATATATTATTATTTATAGAAAAATGTACTTGTCCCAGTTTCGCAATAAGCTACAGAAATTACTTACTTAATCTTGATTTAACAAAATGGGAAATATATATATATATATATATATATATATATATTTATCATAATCTTGTTGTATTTAAAATACTCAGATAAATTAAAATATATCACGTGTTCACGGTCCGGATGGATAGAATCAACCTCTAACGAGGCTTAATGAGATTGATATATTTGTCTTGCATATCTTTAAATAAACTTATTCCTAACTAGATGAGGTGTCAGAGCATTGTTTACATTACATTTGCGGTGTTGGTTACTGACGTCATTACTTTAATACAAGTTAGGTTTGACCCCATTTTCCGTTTGATGCGCTATGCAGATTGACTTTCTAATTTGAACTACGAAACCTTTTGAAACTACGATAATGTTTTTATCGTGATATCATCCCTTCTGATGACCGGATAAAGGTCAGCCGGAACAATTGTTGATAATCCCTACATTTAACACGCGTGCGGTGTTTGGATATAAGTTGAGGCGGTGCCTAACAGTCCTTAAAAACCTACATAGTTTTTAGCTCACCTTAGCTGTAGGCTGACGACGATGATTGTCCGTCGTCCGTTAACACTCTAGGTGGCATATTTTTGCCTTAATTGTCACGAAACTTGGTCAGGATGTTTGTCCCAGTAATTACTAGGACGAGTTCGAATATGGGTAATCTAAAATTTGTCATAAAGGTTGTTTTAATGATGTCTAGCTCAAGTTCGAATATGGGTCATCTGGGGTCAAAAACTAGGTCACAGAGCCCAAATATGGAAAAAACCTTGTAAACACCCTAGAGGTAAATATTTCAGCCCAAATATCCTGGAAATTTGTCAGAAAGGTTGTTTCGATGATTTCTAGCTCAAGTTTGATTATGGGTCATCTAGGGTCAAAAACTAGATCACAGAGCCCAAATATGGAAATACCTTGCTAACACTCTTTAGGTAACATTGGCAGCCCAAATATCCTGGAATTTTGTCAGAAAGGTTGTTTTGATGATTTCTAGCTCAAATTTGAATATTGGTCATCTGGGTCAAAAACTAGGTCACAGAGCCCAAATATGGAAATACCTTGTTTACACTCTCGAGATAACATTTTCAGCCCAAATATCCTGGAAATTAGTCAGAAAGGTTTGTTCAATGATTTTTAGCTCAAGTTCGAATATGGTCATCTGGGGTCAAAAAATAGGTCACAGAGCCCAAATATGGAAATACCATGTAAACACTCTCGAGTTAAAATTTTCAAACCCAAATGTCCTGGAAATTAGTCAGAAAGGTTGTTTTGATGATTTCTAGCTCAAGTTCGATTATGGGTCATCTAGTTTATATATAGTATGTATGCATGGTGCTGTTTGTGGAGATTTCTGCTGTTCGTTCATGTTTCTTGTTTGTGATTTTTGTTTGTTTTTGTGTTATATGTCTTTGTCGTTTACCAAGTGCCATTGGACCTGTTTTTTGTTAAAACTTTTTGCTAGTGAGCTTGTTTCTGCAGTTTTTCACAAAAGAATTAAACATGATAATGGGCTACCTTTACCATTATTTTTTTTTATTTAATCATTGTTTGTTTTTTTTCTTTTCAATTATAAATAAGTCTCTACACCATCAAATGTTTAATTTAGAATTTTATTAGAATGAATTCCTCGATATGACCCTTTTGTACTTTGGTAGAGCTTATTATGATGCGGCTTGTCGGTTAATCTAGCCGGTCAATACCAGACTGACCAATCAACATCCAGTTTAGGCGGGGCTTATCATTTGCCCATTGCTATCCGCCAAAACCTCTTACAATCTGTACTTAACAACAGTAAAGTAATTACGCTGTTCTTTATATCATTTTAACACAATATATGTTTCTTATAAAGAAATCCGAAATAATGACATTTTCCCTTAGTGCTGCCCAATTCATGCAATTTGTGGTTTGTTCTTTAACAAAGTAACCTTTCATTATACTATTTCAACCATCCAATTGTCTTTTATGTATTTGTACATTATATCAGTATATTTTCCGTTAGTCTTAAAATAAGATATATCATTATGAGTATAAGTGTACAATATTGACGATATCTTGCAATCTATTTTTATTTTGATATTTGTCTCCTTCCTGTGAGTTAAGTTAAGTTCAAAATTCGAAGCATTTGTATGTTATTTTAAGTTTAGACATACTGTTTATGAAAAAGACAATTCAGTTGATTTGAGCTACATTTTTTTGTTATTTAATTTAGATAAAATATATTTTATCATAAAACTAAAGGTAACAAAAAAATAAACATATACTAGTAGATGAAAACAAAAATCATCTTTGTAAATGACGCAAATTAATGACTACATCTGTGCACTCAATAATATGCTTATGATCATTTTTAACTTTTACGTTGCTTGTTAGAACAGATTTGTCAGAACAGTTTCGCCATTCATTTAATACGGATATTAATACATTAAGAGAAACATACCGGTAGTTATATCAATAGTAATAATTCATTAAACTTGTATAAAAAGGGTGATTCTTAATGGAGAAAGGAAAGAATATAGCAAAATCCATTTGAAATATTAGTATAAGCAAAAATCGTTTATTGTTGACTTTCGTAAGGAAATTCATACATGTTTTTTCCTAAATTTGAGTTTACAATACAGATTTAGAAGATTGCCTTTCTATTCCGATGTTATTCAGAAATATATTATTTCAAAGTTAGATATTAAACTATTGCTACCTGAATCAAACATTGCATTCAATTAATAACAGTTATTTACCTTTTTACCTGTTATATTTGTTTATATTGCTATATTTAACAATGTTCCATGTATTTGTTTTATGATTGCCAAGTACAACGTCTGTATTATTATCGTTTGCTTCTGCGTAATTGTCGAGGGTTCCTTACTAAGGCGTCACATGACACTGTAGACGTAACCTTATCGCTATCAGCGTTGTGTCATCCGAAACGTATTTGTTAGCCATTTTGTTAAAACTGGTAAATAAGTTAAAGAATAAGAGCAACAATTTATTTTTAAACAAGATATGTAAAATTTGAGGTGGGTTTTAATGTGATAAATTGTGATAAATGTGCTTGATTCGAAATGTTATTATCTTGAGGTTACATGCATTTAAACTATAGTTAGTCTGACGTTTTTACTACAATTTCCAAATGAGATTTTAAAGTCTTCAACATTCTGATTTTATGAATTAAGCTAACCTCGACCTAGGTTATTGTTTGGAATATTATTTTATATAACGTCTTTGCAAAGCGTTCAGTATCACTCCACTTCTATTTCCGGTTTTAAAACACATGCATATTTCATCTCGATGTATTTATGGAATACACTATATATCTTATAAGTTGCAGTTGTTAAAAAGCTGACAATGTTTGACCTATATACTCTTAAGATGGTATGGTTTTAGGAGGCGATTCATAATGCTAAAAACTATTGTCGTATGAGAATATACATTATACTTTACTTTATTTTGTACCATATTGACTATATATATTTCTGTGCATATGTTTCTTAATTAATGAATTATAATGCATTTAGTTGTTATAAACACGATAAAGCTCTGCGCAAACATAACAGGTTTGCGGGTAATTAATAAACGTATTCATTAAGATTCATCGCAGTGAGGGTTGAAAGAAAACAAATGTTTTAATTATGAAACCTGTAGAAAAAAAATTGCGATCAACGCGTTTTCTAATATGACTGTATAATTGTCGATTTAAGATGTTGGATCCGAAATTATTCTGTCATGTTTACAAAACGTGATCCTCATCTTTGTCAAGGACAAACGTCGCCTGTTTTCACTGTTGTCGTCCATAGAAAGAAAAAAAACTATGTGGTTTTCTTAAAACTAGACAAGGAAAACTATCTAGTTTCTCTAGATGATGTAAACATCCTGTAGATCGTCTTACAAAACGGGCTCGTTGTTAAACAAACCGTAGGAACTACTTCTTAAATGAATAATTTATTGTGGGTTCTTTCAGTACAAGTGCAAAAATTGAAAACAAGATTATTTTTTTGTCTTTTTGCAAAAAATTGATACTGTTTAGAATATTTTAAATAACACTAACTTCATTTTTGCAAATTAAACACAGGTTTTGTAAAGCTTTGAGGTAATTTAAACTTGAAGATTGGGTAATGCGTTTCATTAAATAAGTTAATAACGTTTATACTTTATGAACGCACAAACGATACACAGCAGTCATTAATTAATCACATTTATCGACATATTTCGATAAGGCTAGGGTTATGGGACTGTTTTGGTCATAGTTGTATTCATTCTAGATGTTTGAATCTTCACTTATAACCTTATCATTTTGGAAGATTCATTCATTGACATTGGAATGTATGCCATAGTTTGCCAAATATATTCTTCGCTCAATATGCCAATACGTAAGTTATAAATACATCACTGGACCATAATCAGTATAATGGTATCTTGTCTTGCTGCAGCATATAATCCTAGTAAAGATTTTGCATTCCTCATCAAGTTTCTGTTCAATATTGCCACCATTTCAAAATACTTTAAAACAGCACGGGATACAGTTTAAGTGCATTCGTTCAAATCAGAAAACATGCAATATAATAAATTCAGGGGCAAGCCAAGGTTTTTGGCGTTTGAGGGGTCGCACCTTGTGATAAGTGTCCACCTCAATATAAGTATAATGATGGTTTAAACGTTGTCAGAGTGGTATGGGTCGTCCTCGAAGTACAATAAGCTATGTTAAGTCTGAAGATGTGCGTTTTGGTGTATATTAGTACTGTAATAAACTATCTGGGCTATTGTAGAGGGTCGTGTTATGGGTGAGCAATCCCGCACAATTTAAAGTAAAGTAGAGCAATTATTTTTCATCTGGGCTAGATATTATGAAATGTAGCTTAAAATAACACTTTAAAACGTTCAAGTCGTTTTACACATTTTGAGGCTACTTTTCCCGGAACCGGCCCTGCCAAAATTCGCTTCTAAATTTCCTTTACGCTTCTTCAAAAAAAGAATAAAGGGATGTCAGTTTGGCAAAATATTTTAAAGGATGATAACGAAATACGACATGTACTTGTAGCTGTGAATGTGGAAGCTGAATTTTTTTTTAAACTTTATGTAAGCTCGCTGATGAATATAAATCACTTTCTCTTTTCTGTCGTACATATTATTTTAAACTTGTACAATGTAAACAATGTAGCCCAACCGTACACTTACCCGTCCAGGTAGTTTCCCGCAACCCATATATTCATTTTAACAAGCTTGCATGAGCTTAAAGGTCACCATAAATATTCATTACCTGAAAGGGTGTTCTTCCCTATCACTAAATTCGTGAGTGAGTGAGTGAGTGAGTGATTGAGTGATTGAGTGAGTGAGTGAGTGAGTGAGTGAGTGAGTGAGTGAGTGAGTGAGTGAGTGAGTGAGTGAGTGAGTGAGTGAGTGAGTGAGTGAGTGAGTGAGTGAGTGAGTGAGTGAGTGAGTGAGTGAGTGAGTGAGTGAGTGAGTGAGTGAGTGACTGAGTGAGTTCACAGTGGGTTTAAACTATTAAAGACATTCAGACCTTCATACCTGTCTCATCAGTTATTAACAATTTACCTTTACGAGTACATAGCCACAATATAAGACGTCAAAGGCAACCATAAGATACAGGAAGACAAATATCCACCATTTTAATGAGAACTTTGTTGATTGACTTTTGTGTACCGCCTTGGTGTCCACGCTCTTGGGAGAGCTGCAGAGACAGCGTCCAATAACCTCTGGCTACGACGCAGTGAACCGACTTGAAAATCAACATAGAGGATGTAGTGGCTGATCACCACTACTTGCCCCGCCATCAAAACGGTTTGCCGAGATAAGGGGCGAAATACCCAGTGACAGATGGGCACTCGGTTGAGGACGTATATGTTTAGCAGTATAGCTGTATCTTAGCAAAGATGGGGTTTTACCTGTTTATACCTCCCACTTGTCCCAACATTTGAAAAAAAACCCTCAAATTTAAAATTTTCAGCCAAATAGGAACAACATCGACCTATTGATAATGAAGAAAGAAGTTAAACTAATAATATACGCTGATAAAATCATTTTAGGTAATCAAAGACCAGATATATACATCACCTGCGAACGACTGATGCCAAAGCTGAAACAACGTTGCCAACTCTTCAGTATGCTTTTGTTAATAATATTATGAGTTAAACATTTTGCAAAAATATATTGTTTCAAATATACCTGCAAATCAATGGCTTAATGTTAACAAATAAGATTTTTTTTTTTAAATCAAATATCTTTAAAGCATTGCAATGTATTTAATAGAGTAGACTATAAATACATTTGCACATATTGGTCTTAAAAAAAGACGAATAACAAGAGCGGACTAGTCTACGGATTTGATAAGCATACCCTTCCTCATGGTCAGTAATAACGTTATACATCTATATGAGCACAGAATGGACATGATCATATTATTAACGAGAGAAGTTGAGCTGTCAACAAAGGCTCTTCTACTGCTTAATGAATCTCTTTGAGTATAGAATTCACATGTACCATTGTAAACTAGATATTAGTTATTACTATGCATACCTCGTTTGAAGTCTCTACCACACGTCTCTCTTAAGATATCGGTGACAGATCTAACCGTAAGTAACTGAGGCCGTGCAGTTCAACCATATAAATACAAACCCTTTCTGTCTGCGTTTTAAAACAAATACAGGAAGTACTAATTTTTTGTAGATGAAGAGATAAATAAGTTCAAGAATTTTCTTCTGCAATAATACTTTCATATCTTTTAACAAAACATAAGTCTGATGTAGAAGTTTTTGTGGGATAAAAATATTCTTCTGCACAAAAAAAACATCAATTATATTAGTAAAACTCGTAGGCTAACATAATGTTTGAAATATAAAAGATAAAGTTTAGTGAATTTTGGTAATATGAGTACCATGCTATTATAAAATAACTGGGGCGTCTCCAGAGCATCCTATCTAAACGTGAT
Source organism: Mya arenaria (assembly GCF_026914265.1). Lineage (NCBI taxonomy): Eukaryota > Metazoa > Mollusca > Bivalvia > Myida > Myidae > Mya > Mya arenaria. The sequence continues at coordinate 22,493,397 of NC_069137.1, forward strand.
CTCAAACTGGGTCGATGTAATTTTGTTCGCCTGTGGAAGCTCTAGCGGATCCAAGGGGGGGGGGGCGTTTTATATTCAGAGTTAACTTTTTATTTCCAAATAGGAGAAAAATGTTTTCAATTTTACCAAAATGTACTTTTTCGGACTAGAAATCGTTAAATAAATATAATGTGGAGAACACCTAAGCCGCTCTGGCAAGATTTAAAACTGAACGGATTTCGGTTATTAGGGACGGGCGCAACTCAAAACGTTACATCCCTAAGTTACCTTTCTACCGTCATATCTTTAGCCGCCCCTGTATAGCATTACTGTTGAACTATTATTACTTTTTTTTTGAAATACCAATTAAATAGAAATTATCATTAATAATAAGGTACATCATATCTTAAAAGTTTACGATTAATGAGACGGTATACACACTGAATTTCTTAAAGCTCTTCACGCCAAATTCTAAACTATATATATTTGCGTAAACTTGAACGTATTAATGTAGTACTTGATGATGAGGCATAACATTTTCCTTTTAAAGTAGATTAGTATACTATGGGCATGCTTCGGTTTCGTTTTACCTTTGCAATAACAACGCGTTACCATTTGAGTAAAAAAAAAAATTATGAAAGAAACGGGGATTACTCTTTTGTGATAGGTCAGAAATAAACACGTGATTTCAAGTGACGCGCGCAAACCATAAAATAGCTGCGCATTAAGATCGACAATAAATTCGCCAGGCCGCGATGGAATGACAACATGTACTATCCAGTTGTATACAATTTGTTTAAATTTAAAAGAAAATGAGGGATAAAGAAAAATACTAAAAGCTTTATAAAACAGTGAGTATGTTATTATATAATTTTTTAAAACTGCAAAGAAACAACTGCATTTGATCTCGGCTGTTTTGAACTTACTTTACTTTGAATGTGTTTTTTTATAGTGAATCTTGAGGACACGTTTAGGAACTGAACATACATTGTTGCAATTAATTAAACTTAAAAAGAAAATAGATCTGAAACGATTTAGCTTCAATACAAAAGTAAAATCTTGAATATACCTTGAACATCTGCGTCATTTTATATCTAGTTATTTTAACTTCCCTTGATTTGAACGCAACACGCACCCATTAAAAGTTTGGCCGTACATGAGAGCGTCACATCCCGCCACATATTCCCAGCTCTTCTCCACCCGCATCTGAATTCCGAAATACCACAAAAAGTTCATTTATAACTAACTCGTAGCGAGCCGTACACACATGTGTCGTTCTTATATGGTGCTAGATAAACATGTCTTTTACGATCATTGCGGCGAATAGGCATGCTAACACGCATTATTATGAATATGTTAATGAAGATGGTGCTGGTTGTGGTAAGGATGATGATGATAACTTGATGATGATGATACTGATGATGATGATGATGATGACGATGACGATGACGACGACGATGATGATAATGATGATGATCCTAAGCTATGCCTGATGCATGGAAATATGAAATAATTTCGGTTGTCAAATCAAGAGAAGACATTGTTTACACCGACTTTCAACGTATACTGGACGGAAATAAAACAGAATGTGATTATAACATTGAATATTTTTACACGCCGTATGTATTGATATAAATATATATATATATACATATATATATATATATATATATATATATATATATATATATATATATATATATATATATATATATATATATATATATATATATATATATATATATATGTATATGTATAAATTCATCTTGTAAAAAAAACCTCGAATTGAAACGTGAAAAAAGTTTAAATAATTTTATAATTTAGCTAACTCAATGCTCTCCTTGTGTGTTTAACACAATACGACTGCTCGTTTTGAATGAATATGTGTGGGTTATTTGTAATTGTAAGAAATTATTTACATTTTCAATAGGTACTTCCTTTTCGTGAAGTCGTTACTCTACGCGTTATAATAAACGCCTAGATAAAACGCTGCTATAATATACCAAGGACACGATAGTTTAAATTATAAGTTAAATATATGTATATATTGCGCAATCCAAATACAGAAATGAAAAAAATGTTATATTCAATATATTTTCCCGCAATACCTCAATCACTTGCATAATACTTATGAGTTGTCACTTTATAATGATTTCTTTTTTTCTAAATAAATTCATTAATTCAATCATCTTCAAATGTCGATAGTTGCAATGATATACAAATATTGTACTGAAGTATTGATAATATTGAATATTCATGTTGTATCCTTTTCAGAATTATTTAGCATGGCTGAGAGCATCAAGACAAAACATGAGAATTGGCTGAGAGTGGTCTGGGGACTCCTGTACGTGAGAAATGGACTTCAGGGATACGTGGATACAAAAGGCAAACAACAGTACCAAACGTTCATGAAAAATGTCAATGCAAATTGTAATAGCCAAACGTGTGACCAATGTCAAGTTAATTGCGGATGTCAAAAAGGCATCCAAATACCAATTTCCCAATTCAACAAAGGTCATTTCTGTGACGAAATGAAGAAAGAGATACAAAATAATCATGCAAAAAAACCATTCTGGAATAATACAGATTCTACGAAATGGCAGGATCCCAATAAAGGTTACTGGGAGGTTGCCAAGTGTTTTCTCAGTACAGACGGTTATTTTGATACAACGGGGCCAATAGAGGTGGACGCTTCGGGACTTTTAAGCATCTGTATAAACAGCTCGATTGTCAATCAACAAATAACAGATATTCAGGCTTTTATAGATGTAAGCATACATTTTCTTATTTGAACACAGTTATAAATAACGTGAATGTATAACAGAGCGTTTTCGAATTTATCATTTCTAATTTACATATATGAATAGTCTTATAGCAAAAGGCGCCAATGAGGTTTAGGACATATGCTACATACAGTAAACATACTGGATAACAATATTATCATATACATATCAGGTGCGAAACATAAGAAACAAAACCCTGCATGACGCCCGATATGAGATGGACGGAAAGAAAGCAGACGATTGCCTGGAAAAGATGATAACCGTACTGGAGGACCAAAATGAACTCAAACATGATACCGATGCTCAGAAAGCCGCTAATCATATAAGAAAGGTTAAAAAATGTACTTGCTCTTATATTCGATTACAAAACCTGTCAGTTTATGTTAGGAACACTATGCTACGTATTGCTACTTTTCTTCAATCTAATTTATGCATACAGAAAAGTTATTCAAATTCATTAAATCCACTTTTAAACAAACCATGTTATCATTGTTAACGACAATCGAAACGTCAGATGGAAAAGGAATACTAAGAAAGTAGCAATCACCTAAACGGGTTTTCGCATTAAAACCATCTAGATATTATTTTGCGCAAATGTCATATTACTTCAAACATCAACACACTTGAAGCATATGCCTGCTGCTAATCAACATTTTATGATAACAACTTTTAAGAGAATGATGTGTAACATAAACAGGTGTCTGTCCTAAATGAACGCCTGTTGACTTCTTATATTAAATATGTTTGTATTACCTAATGTTTGAATATTTCAGATCAAAGACAAAACAGAAAAGACACCGGCTAATATGATTGAAGACTTACACAAATGCCTGCAGACAAACTTCGACGTTGATAAGGCTATCAAAGAGATCGAGTGTTCGATGTATGGCAGGCTACGCAAGGAACTGAAAGAATATGTAGATGACGGTAATGTCCAATATGTTTCCTTTGACACGTACAATATACTAAAATTTGAAGATTCTGTTTCATATCAACTTATCGTAAGACTGCTCATTCATATCGAGCTTGCCAGATTGACATATATACGCATTATTGTTAGCGCGATGGTACTTAAGGTTAGTGTTAGGGATTTTTCTGGTTCTGATTTCTAGCAGCAATATAATTGGCAATACATTAACTAAAATAAACATGTTACTGCACTTAATAATCTTACTCATCTTTGGACATATCATTTAACATATGCTTTTTCAAAATTGAATCATATGCAGCAAGTAATATTTTTTATTACTAAAGTATAATAAATGCCACTGCACAAAGCTTTCGTTGACTATCAAAGCAGGCAAATATGTCAACATGAAGAATAAATTTGTTTTCAAAACAGTATCAAAACTTATGCTTCCCAAAAAGTAGACTGATCTTTAATAATTCAGACCATGTTGTTGAACAACACATCACATTTATTTCATGAAACTGTAAGCAGAGGCTGTGAATGTCGCAACATATTTTATGTATCTGTTACAATTTAATAATACGTACGAATGAAGGTATGAACTGGTTTCTTATTAATTGCCTAATGTCATCATTATGCCTTGCAGTGGTCGAAGGAAAGGTCAAAATTGTATTCGAACAGGAGATGCGAAAGTTGAAAGATCTACATGAAAGAGGTACAGACGAAAGTGAAGACAATGTTGAAGGTTAGTTCGTATTCTGGAAGTGGTTTTGATTATTTATTATAAACTGTTTATATTAGAAAATTATTACAAATCGTCAAAGTTAAAGCAAATAGTGGCCAGTTTTAAAACCGGAAACCAGCTTGTATTGTGAAGGGTGTTGAAATTTTATATTATGCCGAAACGAAATAATCAAAGCAGTTATGATACTGTAGTGAACACTATTGAAAAACAGTTAATTAACGAAAGCCAAAATCATTAATTTGTTTCCCTAATTTTAAGCAAATATTTAAAGGAAAATAGTCAAATAATAATTCGGAATAGAACGTTTTTTCGAACAACAGTTTATTAATTTTGCAAGTACAGCTTGGGCCTTCTAGACCTTAAGTATACCAAATCCGACAATAATCAGATAATGAAATGATTAATTTCTGGTGACAATCTAAAAGAGGCTTATTTAAAGAACAGCGTTTATTTCTTCGTTTAAACATAACGTTAGAGACGGAAGCTTTAAAACTGACGCAATTGTCATTGCTTGACATCGTCTTGCCCAATACTACTGATAAGCCATGACCAGGTTTTTTTAAATATGACATTAAGACTGCATTCCGAGCAACACATGTCCAAAAAATAACATAATGAGTTCAAGCGATATTTCGATGTTAACTGGGCAATATCTATTCTGGTGTTTGTGGAAAAGGATCGCCGTGGATCGGATCGCACACCAATAACGTCAAGGTCGCACTAAGTCATTATAAAATACTCCGTATATTACATGAAGTCCTTTGCTATGCAAAATATTATGTACAAAGAAAGAAATGAAATGCTGCATATATACATATACACTATAGATAGAAAATTGCTCAATACAATATGCATCGGTTACTTTCCTTACACAGTGACCTTTATATAATACTTCAAAACTTCAAATACTACTTCTTGGGCATTTAAATTGCATACTGCTGGTGTTCGTTTTGATATAAAAATGGTCAAAAGTATAAATCGATTGACCTAAGATTTAACTTAACGTAAGGCAATATTATATATTGTAATAATAAATGTTTTGTTTTTAGACATATCTGATTATTGTGTCCCGGATGGAATAAACTAAGACGGTTAATCATATTATTCGTTATTTTTTTGTAAACATAACCCTATATTTTGACATATGATTTGTGTATATCTCCGTTGCAATATTAGCCTAGTTCATCGGCTTGCAAAACAATTACAATGCAATAAATGAGGAAAAATTAATCTTGTGGACGGCACAGACATCAACAGACGCTGATCTTAGATTACTGTGCAAAATACTTATTGAATCTCTTCACAGATTTACGACAGCGGCTGGCCAAATACTATCATGAGAGACTCAACCACGCGCTCATATCGCCTATGTTTTTAGAAGAGAAATTGGACAAGTTTTACGTCCCTCCAAAGATCTTTGAGAAGAACGCCAGAAATATTGGTGTAGCTGAAAAAAGAAAGGGAACTCCTGTGACATCTTATAGACACTTGATCTGTAAAACTGGTAAATTTGGAGATCTAGTGTTTATCGTCGGTGAGGCCGGGATGGGAAAGTCATCCTGTGCCGCAATGTGTGCACTGAAATGGGCCAATCAGGTCTTATCAACGAATACGAGTAATGAACCGGAAGAGTATGCTTCACATCGAAGGTCACTTGAGTCTACGGAGCTGGAAAAGCTGATTCAATCCAACAGCGATCTTGAACATATGTTCCTTACTAACGCAAAGCTGGATGACCAGTTTCAGGATGATACTTTCTTTCAGAAAGTTGAGTTTTTATTTCACCTCATTCTAAGAGATAGCTGTCACCTCTGCGACTTAACAGACATGATACAAGATCAGCTTATACAGAGCATTTACCCACTCGATAAAACGATCGCTGCAGTTTCCACTTTGCATAGTGTCCTGTCCAACAAAAAGTGCGTGATCATAGTAGACGGCCTGGATGAATGGACTCATCCCAATGACACGAATTGTAGATGTTTAGGAGACAAAGAAATCCCTCATTTAGCGCCGAACATAGATGCAACTGTGTTGATAACATCACGACCATGGAAAATGTCACAACAACGCGTTAAGGACTCGAACATAAACACATATCTGGAGATAGAGGGAACAGCAGATAAGAGGTTACTGATTCAAAAAACGATTAACGCTCTTAATAGAACATTAATAGAAAAGAAAACATTGCTGGATTTCGTCAAGTTTGTTCATAGAATGACACTCACACGTCTTTTATCGGTACCTATTATATCAATATTGCTGGTATGTCTGTGGTTTGAGGGAATACAGTCCTTTTCTATATGCAATATATACGCATACACTATTGAAATGATGTTTCGAGAAAAATATTACCTTGTGCCTATTTCGCAGAACAATATTCCTTTCTTACGCTGTTTCGAGCAAACAAAATTGGTACAAAGGTACTACAGCATTGTAATGGAGATTGCAGAACTTGCTTTTACGACTTTATTTTCGAGCGACCAAACATCATCCATGGTGTTTAAGAAAGTTGACAATTTGAAGCACGATACTCTCCTGTTTGTGCTGAAGTCGGGAATCTTGCAAGAATCAAAATCAGCGTCTTTGATTAGAAAGTCATCGAGCTACTCGTTCGTCCATAAAACTGTTCAGGAATTTTTCGCTGCAATATACATATCCTACCACCCAAAAGAGTTGAAAAGAGTAGTTCAACCTTTTTATGAGAAGAAGGATGATATGTCGGATATTTCACAGGTGTTCATTTTCATGTGCGGTCTGAACATTGAGTTAGCAAATAAGATGTCTGTCATGATAACGAAACACATATCCAATAGTAAAATACATTACTGGTCTTCTTCCATCCAGGAAACCATTGTGTCGGGTTATAAGGAGGCTAAAGCTAGTAAACAATTAGATATTCAGTTGTCTCTCACCAGCTTTAATTTAAGTTCTGCAGAAACCGAAATAGTAAATAACTTGCTATTAATGAACAAGTCCAAGATTCTAAGTATCAGGGTCTCGTCCGATATAAGCCAGGCGAAATTCCAGGAGGTGATCAATGGCTCCAAGGACACTCTGACCTATGTTTGGATATATGACGTGGCTGGACAATATAACCTTTCCGAGTGCAATAATCTCCAAGACTTATCGATATTTGGATCTAAAACAACGGAAATTGCGGTCAATACAAACTTTTTAGAGTCACTGCATTTAAGTTATGTTTCGAAAGCTGTTGAATGCAGTATTTTGAAGTCATTAACGTATCGATCAGTGAATTTGAAATATTTGAAAATGGAAACTATTACCAACGTAAGTCTATTCTGTCAGACTCTTCCTCTGCTGACTAATTTAGAAAAATTGAGCCTAGGATGCATTTGCAACACGCATTTGTCACTACTGACCCATTCGAGTCTATTCGAAATAGATGGCATCAAGAGCATTGAAGGCTTGGGCGTTTCAAGTATAGACCTTGGTGATCACGTTCTTCTCCTACCAGCCTCCCTCCGAATTGCTGTACTACAAGGGGTGACAATGACAGGCCGTTCCTTGAGGAGGCTTGTGGAAAACAGCCCTTCTTTTTTGAAGTTTTTACTACTGAATTGTAATGTGGACCCGAACGTAGAGTATGAAGCGATTAAACGTTAATTGCAGACCAGCGTTTATTTCAGGGAGCAGGGCAGCTTAACAAGTATAGGAGAAAGAAGTAACAGGGATATCAGTTAGCACTTTCTAGTGTGATTGTATTTGATATGGTTCTGTCTGAATTATAAACAACCAGAAATAATAAATTGACTGCAGTTTAACGCCTATGCTACCGTTTGTTTTCTAACACAAAAAAACTGACCATATAAACCATTACTTAATACCTTTAACCGAAACGTTATAAAACTTAGTATGTGAATGCTTTAATATATACAGATTTAAGCATCATCTGTTAAAAGTGTAACTTGGCTTGCTCGTGCTGTGACTATGACCTACAATAGGAATCTTGGTTGTACAAATGTTGACCATTTGCACAGGATATATTTTATTGTATGAATTTTACCATTACATTGATAAAGGAGTGTGTTTTAACATTAGTTTTGTTTACCTTTCAATGCCTAGTACGTTCATACATTTTGACTGAAATGTTTGAACAAATTAAGATTATCGAAATTCAGTTATATTTGGAAAATCAATACTTTGTTATTAACAGGCTTCAAATGTAACTCGCTGTGAGTTAACTGTCCGGAAGACGTTTAAGGCAATGATTGGTCATTTCAACAGACTGCATGACAAATACATGGATATTGCCTTTTCTGTTTTAGCTCCATTGTTTATAATTATAATTTGAATCTCTTTAAAATCGTTGTATAATAAATAAGTTTGAAATCATGAAAGCGTGCATAAGTCAATGTCTCAGCAACTACTTGATGTAATGCATAGACACTTCTTTCCAACCACCCTAACGTCTTAAGTGATATACATGCTATTAGATAACTATTTTATGTATATATTATGAAATTATAACCCCTTATGTTTCTACTTAGAAATTATTGTTAACGTTTTGTATGTTAACTTTCGTTAGTCATATATCAGCAATTACTTAACGTATTGCATTTAAACTTTGCACAATACCTGCCAATCATTCAAAGAACTTTAGTTATAATTATCTGGCAGTTAATGTCAATTATGGACCTTTTTCGACAGAGGATTTCCAGCTCTTGTTATTACCATTGCATAATAAACACCTACCTAGCATGATAAACAAGCAACCAATGTATGTTATTGAGAAATGTCTGTACATTTTATGTGGTATAAGGACGGGAAATTGGAATTTACTAGGACTGCATTCGTTGAAGCTAATAAGAAAGATAAATAATGTAATTATTTGAATGTTTTTTTATTATATATAGAATCTATATATATTTAGCAACGTCACTTATTTAATTGAATAAACAATCATCTAGAGACAATTGACCAGTTTTTAGTCAAACATTCAGTTGACCAATAACGTTAATAATTATTTTTATGCATTTATTAAAGCACGAGGTTACATTGCCCGATGAATCTACCCTTCACGACCTGAACAACCTTTCCAAATAATATTGACAAACTGCAATTATTGCATTGGTGATTGTTAAAATACAACAACATGGTTCTGCTCATAATAGCATACAATAGAAAGCAATCGACAACATATTGGACAAAGTGTCTACGGATGGAACATTGGCATATGGTAATACCACATTGGCATAAAATACTCAAAATTAAAATAAAAATGTTTTGTTTTAAGTAATGAACAATTTCATCATAACATTTAATCCATTCGAGAAGTGCGAACAAGTGTCTGCAGATGGGATTAAATATTCGACAGAGTTCTGTTAACAATCGTACGAACGAGCTATTAAGTCATTTACACGCATGTCACCTCTATGCCTCAAGCATTTCAGTTTAAAAATACAAATACAGCACTGCGGAACAAATGTTCTCGCAAAAATAATGTATTCCAAGCCGTTCAAAAATAAACAGTAATTCGACAAGCAAAACATTATCGTAATTTTGTGTTCAAGGCCTCAGTTGCAATAACATATCTATGCTTTCTAATTGAATGTATGTATGCACCAAAAAAAACAACACGTTTTGTATGTACAATTGTTGCATAATTTATTAACGAGATTGATCGCCACCAGAAATAATCAATTTTATCTCGATATAATTTTAATAACAAACGCTTGGAAGCATACAACAGTTCATCACTGTTGTATATAGTTTGAGAATGAAAATATCCTATTGAATTTATTATGTTTAAAATAAAACATGGCTCAATATCCAGACAAGTATTTTCTTTCAGTTTTAAGCAACATTTACTGAATGTGAAGCATGTCTTATGTACTTGAAACATTAAGATATCTTGAGGGCGCAAAACATCGGGAAACAATAATTATGTCAAGCAAGCAAATAACTTTATGCAAAAGTTGACTTATTTTTGAATAAGTTATGGTTACATGTTGTAAAAAGAGAAATGTTTTGTATGTATTTCATTGTCTTGCATATTTAACTGCTTATGATTGCTTTTATAAATATTTTTTACAAATTTTAAAATGTTGCTGAACATTCATATGATATAAAGTAATTGTCTGAAAAAATAAATTCTGGGGTTTTAACGATTCCATTCTGTGGTATCACCCTAAATTCATGGCTGCCTGGTCATTAAATTTTGGAAGTGCCCCGTCAAGTAAATCAGCTATAGCTTAGGAGACTTTAAAGTGTAGAAGTGAGAATTTTACAGAACAATGCCCAGTGTAAATTGTTTATCAAAATGGTGCGTGATAATGCAAATAATTCAACACTTTGTTTTAGATGAAAGACCAACCACCAATTGACATTAAGAATCGTGGACAACATATGAAATATCTCATGAGTGTTAGAGAGAGCGATACTAATGGGCTCGTTTTGTCACAAAGCAGAATCATTATCTGGACAACTATGTTTGTTTTACCGTACACAATTTATATGTCCGACATTCCTTCAGAAGTCTCTCAATTTAAGCATGCTTCTTCATTTTGTTAAAAAACAGGATTGATGACCAACAACTTCAAAGATTTTCGCGACATAAGACTCTACCAACACGCATCTTTTTGCGGACGCCTACAAAACGCAGCAGGAGAAAACAATCCATTCTCATTGATTTATGTATTAACGGATAGAAACTCTCTTCTTGATAAAAACCCCGTCTAAACTTGATATTACACACAACGACTAGATAACAGCAACTGACATTAGTGCAAAGTATCATATATCATCCACTTAAAGCAGTGGGACCGATTGTGTAATCCGAATCATACAAGATTATCTCTTTATAACGATGAAAAAATGATTTTCAGACGTTTTTAAATAGTCATTCGATCACTTATCGCAAAGAGAGTGACTTTGAAGTAAATGAAAACAATACTCTCAATTCATTAACAACATTTTATTGTTATTCTTAAACATGTATCTAGTGAATTTGAATGGACGGAAAAAATACTATGCATGCTGATGCGAACGATTGATCAAATTATTTAGAACTGTAAAAATCAGCAAAATAGATCGACAGAAAAAAAACTGCCGAAAACCCTTCATCACAGCCGCAATGCCATTACATAAAGCGATAGAGAAATAATGTCGATATTTGGGTCATTTATTTGGCACATTTTGGTGATTGAACTGGTTACTTTTATTGTGCATTGGCGCTTTTACCATCAAAATGGAGAACTATAAACAGCATGCACTTCAGAAGTAGGGATGATGTTGTAATTTAACCTGTGGCAGAAGTCCAACAACTTATGACATAGGGACTTTTTAGCGCCCACGAAGACATAGTTAATGAACATATCTCGAACGAGTGAAAAGACGGAATATAAGTTCAATGTGTGTGATAAATATTTAAAACACGAGATAACACGGCATCGAAAATCAGCTATCACATACCAAACGAAATAAGTGTTATATTCGCCAACATCAATTCAGAAGGAAATACAATCCAATTCGCCACTTACAATAAGGTCATGGAGCGAATACTCGATGTAATCACTACCCATCTACGTAAGAAGATTTGTTAAGATGTGTGGTTGTCACACACAAACTTAACAACATGTTGCCAAAAACCGTCTCAACCACAACACCACAAGTATCATTCGGAAGAAATGATAAGGACAACGCATACGTTATGTCCCAAATAGTTCGAGACCAACACAAACCTTGTTTTTATGGTCATCTAAATATATACACACAATAAATGGCGTCTAACAGACCTACACAAAGCTCATCCAAAAATGTTGTTGGCGATAACGTGTTGATATAATGTATGTGTGCCTCTAGCTTCCATACTGCATACGTATCATTTGATCAACATTCAACGGAGTTTTATCAACTGACTTACATCGCACGATTTCACAGTATTCGATTTCAATGACATATCCTCTCGCGAAAGCAGTAATGTTTTGCCTAGTTTATGTACAGATACACAGCTTTTACACTATTCATAAGTATAAGTGTTTATTTTTTGTTGGGGTCAAGTTTTTCATTGTGTGATTAGATATGAACTATTTAATTCATTTTTTCTGGCTGAAATATCAGGGAAACGTTGCACAGCAGTGCTTAAAACAATATCACACTTTAGTTTATGGTCAATGCAGTTTGAATTTATGATAATAACGTGATGTAGTTTGACTAGAGTATTATTAAACAACATGGCATATACTCTTACATTGAAAATAATTTCGCTTTATGATTATGTAAAATGCATTTTTATTCAACTCTTTTCATATTATTTTAATGACCTGACACTTGAATGTTTAAATATTGATATATTACCAAATAACTCCGTGTAAATCTTAAATAAAGATTCTGTTTATTATGCGTCAAACAATTGCTAATTTTAGGATTGCATTTGAGTTAAGAGGTTCTAAACATGAAGTAAGAACATCCGAAATAAGTTTCAAATACATATTCAGATGATGTGCTAGATTTACTTCTCGATCTGTTTATGTGACAATAAAGGAATGTGATACAAATGTTTTCCAGTTTTGTTGAGATAAACACGTAAGCAAAACCTTTGAAATGAAGTACATTAGTACCAATTAGATTTTTAAGAACATAAAATCAACCTTTAATAGTATTACCGCTTGTGATGTGAAAATATTAAATGAAATAGTCACCCGATCCCTATTTTTTGCACGGATCATTCTTTATTTTCGTGGTAACTGTTTCGTATTGATGTGAATAAGAAACAATCAGTTTAATATTTCAGACGGTTATTGCTATAGTGCTTTGGGTGAAACGGTTCGCTGCTTCATTTCCCATTTCGGAAGTAGTGGCATCTGGAAATGTTATAATTGCCCTAAATGCACTGTACTCGATCAAACGAATGCAGCTTAAAGTAATACAGAAAAGACACGTCTTTTGCATCTGGCTGAAATCAACAACTGTCAATGCCATCGTCGCAGAATAAACTTCTTCTTTTACAGAACATGATTGTGTAACGTCTAAGGCCTTATGATAGTTCAAAATCATACCCCCCTCCCTCTTCTGACTTCGATTCCTGCTGTTGCGTAGCTTGCAAAGAGCTTCAATGTTGTTACAAAGTATAGTCTGCAACGAATATACGTGTACAATGTATATTTTGGTTTACACGAAAACGATATGCTGATGACTGATTGTATTTCTAATTTCAGCCGAAAAGGAAAGCTGAAAAGTATGAGCTTGAAAGCGAAGTGAAAAGGTGTTAAAGCAAATAAAACACCATTAAATAAGCATACAAACGACTATTTGGAACTTGTTATGTATCGAATGTCGATAGCTCAGAATACATTTTTGATCGTATATGGTCTGTGAACATTCTTTCTGACCAATCTTGTCATTACTATGACAAGAGTAAAACGTTGTGTAACGCTGTAGTCGCCCACACTATTAAAATGTGTCACAATGGTGTATATCACGATAACGATTCTTGTGAACTGAACAGAGGTTTGAATATCAATTAAAGTGAAAATTCTGTATCGAAATTGCAGTAATGATTAAATAGTGCTAACATGTGATTCTGACTACATAATTGAAACATACAATTAAATAAACACTTCAGTAATACGATCACCTTGTTTGAATAGCATCGACAATAAATACACAGGTGAATACCCTTACAACTTAACAGTCACGAACTTAACTTGTAATACCTTAAACGGAGCATTTTAGCGATTATTTAAGCCGGCTCTTGTGTCATTGAAACCATCATCCATGTATTAAATTAAATAGTTGTATCAATCTGACATCTTCGTCTTCTTGCTTAAAAGTGCGTAGATGTAAATGAGAAGAAAAGAATGTATGTAGACAGGGGCAGATCTTGGATTTAGTTAGAAGGGTCGCACGTTCGACGTGCACTACTCCTCCGGAACTAAAATTTATGGGCTCCAAATATGATATGGGGGTTGAGGACCCTCTTCAGAAACATTTGAGCTAAGTTAAGACTGGTGAATTCTGGTGTATCAGTTACCATGTTGCCATAAAATCACTTTCAAATTGGAAAGGCGTCACGATTCATCATTATGGAACCATGAGTTAATATATCTTAATAATATCCGCTATAATAATTGTTTCAATAAGTATCATTTCTATAATATGTTTTTTTAAACGATTGTAAATAAAGCTATGTTAACTGATACTAAATCAATCTTGTTTGCACCAATATAATAATTATGTTTCGGGTTTCTATCCAATATATATGATTTCTTTTTTGCATTTACATTGAACGAACACAAAATAAATGATTAATTTACTTTATCATGAAGTGAAAAAGTACACCCGAACAAATTGAATATATAAGCGGTAATTCGCATGGCTAGTTAAACAACCATCCCGTTTTGTAAGATGATCAACAGGATGTTTACATCATCTTAAGAAACTAGATAGTTTTCCTTGTCTAGTTTTAAGAAAACCTCATAGTTTTGTCTTCCTTTCTGTGAACGGCTAGAGTGCACACAGTCGACGTTTGTCCTTGACACACATGGAGATCACGCTTTGTGATAATGAAAGTAACATTTCAGATTTAACATTTTAAATCAACAATTATACAGCCATATTAGAAAAGGCGTTGGTAACTACTTTTTTCTTCAGATTTCAGAAGTAAAACGATTTTTTTCTTTCGACCATCACTGCGGTGAAACATAATGATTTCGTAAAATCAAGTTTCAGTTGGTGAGAAATGTGTCTTTTGCGAAATTGGGGCAAGTACAAAACATTTATGATACTAGTAAATATATATTTTAGCACTACTCAGATCGTCTTAAAAGTTATGAATTACATTGATAAGGTTAAGATTGTTTTCTGAAACATTTACTTCGGAATTTTGGTAATTTGAAAGCAGAATAAATTTAAATAAAAGAAACTCGATATATGTCTGCATCAGCAAGTTATTCTCATCTTCAAAACAGGATTGCCTGACAGTTTTTGCAACCGAATATTTTATGATAATTATGATATGCAAATGATGAATATTATATTGTATTTTAACATTCCATAATGTCGTATAACCGAATAACAATAATAATCCTATGACAATGACTTAGCTAGATAACCACATTACCTTAAACTAACATTTCATGACAGCCGTGACAAAAAAATGTTTTATTTTATTTTTTGCATAGCTTAAGTGATCATTAGTTCTAAGGTTTCATTGGGTATACAATATGGCCTTCGTAGGACACATTAACGGTAACAATTGTTATATGTGAACACAAACTTTTCATTTATATCAATGCATTATTAAGTTCAACAACAACGAAAAAATATGATATGTTTACAGATTAAACTCTATAAGGATATTTTGGCGCCTTTTAACAGGGGAGATCGTGGCCACGTAAATATTTATTGATGACCCCTCTGATAAAGGCTGATATCATTTAACTGTTACAGTACATAAATCATATGCTTTCTTGAGTAATGCTCGGCTTTACGACGCGATGTTAGAAGGCCACCGCATAGGTCATGTGCCAAGTAATTCGCGACCAACACAAACCTTGTTTTAGTTGTATGTCATCTAAACATATACATACAATAAATGGCGTCTAACGGACCTACGGAATGCTCATCCAAAAATGTTGTTGACAATAACGTGTTGTTATATATAATGTAAGAGTGCCTCCTTCTTATAAGCTGACGAGCCGTGTCAAGTGTCAGCTTCCATGTTGCATACGTATCATTTGATCAACATTCAACGAAGTTTTATCAACTGACTTACATCGCACGAATTTACAGTAATCGATTTCAATGAAATATCCTCTCGCGAAATCAGTAATGTTTTGCCTATTTACACAATTACACAGCATTTACACCATTCATAAGAATTAGTTTATTAGTCGTAGTTTATTTTTTGTTGGGGTCAAGTTTCTCATTGTGTGGACAGATATGAACTATTGAATTCTTTTTACTGGCTGAAATATCAGGGAAGCGTTGCACAGCAGTGCTTAAAACAATACCTCACTTTAGTTTATGGTCAATGTTGATAGAATTTATGATAATATTATAATATAGTTTGACTAGTGTATTATTTCACAACATGGTACATACTCGTTACATAGAAAACTTTTTTGCTTCATGATTATGTAAAATGCATTTTTTCTCCTTATTTTCATATTATTTTAATGGCCTCACACTTGAATGTTTATATATTGTGTTATGTTTTATAACGTGTATGTTGGAAATTATGATTATTGACAAATTACTCTGTGCAAATCTTAAATAACATGTCTGTTTGCCTCTCAGTCTGTTTATTATGTTTCAAACAATTGCTAATGTTAAGATTGCATTCGCGTTAAGAGGTTTTAATCATGAAGTAAGATCATCTGGGGTTGCGACATGGTGTCTTAATTATCATCAACGTGATTCCATTATCAAAGGTATGCATGTGCCTTTCTAAAGTTTCAAATAAATATTCAGATAATGTGCTGGATTTATACCTCGATCTGTTCGTATGACGATCAAGTAATGTGATACACATATTTTCAAGTTTTATTGAAAATAGCAAGTAGAGAAAACCTAAGCGTTTATTCATTAAAGGGACTGTCTCACAGATTTGCACCAAAAAAGTAGTTTTTCTGTAACAAATCCTAGGACATTTATCTAATATAATGTGTTACACTTTGATGTCATAATGGTAAATAAAGCACCAAAATTAAAAAAACAAAATGTGTCGGAGACCGGGTTCCAACCCGCGTCACCAAAATTGAAGACCAGCGTCTTCCCTACTGAGATATCAAGGCTTAAACTAAACGGGTGACATATATAAGCTATAAACCTACCTCGGTAATATCACATGATAACACCGGCTAGCCAATCACGCATAAGGAATTAATTATACCCGGTAGACATACCCAGTAATCTTTTTTAATGGAAAAATACGAAATAACTGCTAAACTTAAATAAATTATAAACTATGTGGTACTTCAATTAGTAAGTTTCAATGCATTGTACACATCGATGCCAAGTTTATGTCATTATTCGACAATTTTATATTTTTTCGCTATTTTATCATCTGTGAGACAGTTCCTTTAAGTATATTACTGAATTATTGCAAATAATACGAACATCCTAAAACGAATCATAACAAACATCAACATATAGATGCAGAGGAGCACTAGAGAAGCAAATAATAATCTAAGACAATTGAAAGGGAGAAATCAAGTAAACAATACAAATATGAACCCTGTTTAGAAGCATAAGGACATAGGGTTGTACCCCACCGTAATAATCTAAGACAATTGACAGGGAGAAAACAAGAAAACAATTCAAATATGAACCCTGTTTAGAGGCACAACGACATAGACTGGTACCCCACCCTAATAATCTAAGACAATTGACAGGGAGAAAACAAGAAAACAGTTCAAATATTAACCCTGTTTAGAGGCACAACGACATAGACTGGTACCCTACCCTAATAATCTCAGAAAATTGACAGGGAGAAAACAAGAGAACAATTCAAAAATGAACCCTGTTTAGAAGCATAAGGACATAGGGTTGTACCCCACCGTAATAATCTAAGACAATTGACAGGGAGAAAACAAGAAAACAATTCAAATATGAACCCTGTTTGTAGGCACAACGACATAGACTGGTACCCTATCCTAATAATCTAAGACAATTGACAGGGAGAAAACAAGAAAACAATTCAAATATTAACCCTGAATAGAGGCACATCGACATAGATTGGTACCCTACCGTAATAATATAAGGCAATTGACAGTAAGAAAACAAGAAAACAATTCAAATATGAACCCTGTTTAGAGGCACAACGACATAGACTGGTACCCTACCCTAATAATCTAAGACAATTGACAGTAAGAAAACAAGAAAACAATTTAAATATGAACCCTGTTTAGAGGCTCAACGACATAGGCTGGTACCCTACCCTAAGAATCTAAGACAATTGACGGGGAGAAAACAAGAACACAGTTCAAATATTAACCCTGTTTAGAGGCACAACAACATAGACTGGTTCCCTACCCTAATAATCTAAGACAGGAGAAAACAAGAAAACAATTCAAATATTAACCCTGTTTAGAGGCACAACGACATAGACTTGTACCCTACCCTAATAATCTAAGACGGGAGAAAACAAGAAAACAGTTCAGATATGAACCCTGTTAAGAGGCACAACGACATAGACTAGTACCCTACCGTAATAATCTAAGACAATTGACAGGGAGAAAACAAGAAAACAATTCAAATATGAACCCTTTTTAGATGCACAACGACATAGACTGGTGCCCTACCCTATTAATCTAAGACAATTGACAGGGACAAAGCAAGAAAACAGTTCAAATATTAACCTTGTTTAGAGGCAAAACGACATAGACTGGTACCCTACCCTAATTATCTAAGACAATTGACGGGGAGAAAACACGAAAACAATTCAAATATGAACCCTGTTTAGAGGCACATCGACATAGACTGGTATCGTACGTTCATTTTTCTACAACAATATAACTGTGATCTTAAAAACTGTGTGGAAACCATCAGGTTAGAAAACTAAGCATTTAATGTGTTATTACCAGCATTGCTAGTCCATTACATGTTGTATTTTTAGTAAAATGAGGTGTCCTAATAAGGTTTAATTTCCCTTGAAGTATTCAGGATGTTTAACGTCCAAGACAGACAGTGTTCTATAACTTGATAATGACTCCTGGAAAAAACAGGGTACCAGTCTACAATGAGACAGAACGAGAGACAGAACACGTTTAAATACAGCAAACATCACCCGCCTCAAAATAGCGTTATCAACAATGAACCAATCATAGGTATGTATTCAGGTTTATTTGTAATATTAAACGATGGTTTTGGATGAATCATACAGATCATGTGATGTTTCCGGTCCGGATGGAATAAAAGCCGACTCTAGAGCACGCGCAGTACAAGCATTCTAAAATGCAATGACTCTTTAGACGAGTTAGGAATGCACATATTATTTATGTAGAATCGATTCCAAATTACATGAAATCAAATTGTTGATTTGAAAAGCATAATGCCATTTTTTAAGCTAAGCGACTTCTAGAATGGAGTACTCGTGGGTGAAGTGGTTTGTACGTGGTACGCGTTACGCGTTACACAATACGCGATATGCAGAACCTCAAGATTGGCATCATTCGGTACTTAGACTTGCACTACATAATATCTGTTATGCAGGATTCGAGTAGAACATTCAGAGTATTCTATACGTAAGGGCATGGTTTAACCCAATGCCATTCCTTTTTTGTTTAAAGTGACCGTTCCTCTGAATTGAAACAAAAAACATCCTTTCAAAGTATTTTCCTCTGTGATTAGAAAACCATAAAACACATAGTCCCCATTCACCGTAGAAAAGTATGTCCACATAATATATTTTACGAATCCTTTTATATTTTGGTGGTAACCGTTTCTGAATAATATACATTTATACCAGAATTTTAAGAACATACTTTTATAGCCTTATCGTAAATGATGGGAAAATATTGAATGGCATAGTCAACCGACCCTTCTTAAAACCTGTTCAATCACGCGAATCAATCTATACTTCCGAGGTAACGGTTTCAAATTGATGTGAACTAGTACCAATCATTCTAACATTTTAGGTGGTTTCGAGCATTTGGTGCTATGTTAAGCAGCTCCATATCCCTGTCCGGGAGCAGGGGAATCAATAGATAAGGTAAGGTAAGTGACATTCCCGCAGTTACTCGATCAAAGGAAGGCAGCTTAAAATAAAAAAAGAAAAGACACGCCCTTTGCATAGAGCAATGATGATCCATTTGTTTAATGTTGTACACAATATACAGACGCCTCATGGACTAGGTTTCCAGAGTTAGATGTACAAGGTTATGTGGCGAATACAAGACACAGTGTGTGCGTGCGTGTGTGCATGCCCACGTGTGGGCGTGTTTGTGTGTGTGCGTGTGCGTGTGCGTATGCGTGTGCGCATGCGTGTTCGTATGCGTGTTTACATATTGTGTTAGACATATATCCCACCAACGCAATACTAAGACTTATAATTGTTCAACTGTTGAGGAAAAAAGTCATTAAGCGCAAAATAACAGTTCAAAATCGATATGAAATTGTATTTGAATCCTGATTTAGGATTTGTTTTTGAGGGCAACACTTGAATACATCATGCTGACATTAACAACTGTCAAATATATCATTTGTTGGCAATATCAATCTCTACTTCTACAAAATTTGATTGTCTGACGTCTAAGGCATTTTGTAACGTTTGAAACTCGATTTCTGCTGCTGTTCCGTAGCCTGCAATGTAGTAACTATTTATTGCCTGCGACGAATATACTTTTACATAATATAGTTTTATATACACAAACACGATATGGTGATACATGATTGTATATCAAACTTCAGCTGAAAACTATGAGAAGATAACCATTAAATAATCATACACACGACTTTTTCAAACTTGTTATGCATCGAATGTCGATAGCTCAGAGGACATTTTATATGGTCTGTGAACATTCTTTCTGACCACTCTTGTTATTACTATGACAAGGGTAAACTGTCGTGTAACGCTGTAGTCCTCCACTCTATTAAAATGTGCAACAGCTGCTAATCTCAAGAGGATGATACTTGTGAACTGAACAGAGGTTTGAATATCAACAAAAAACAATAAATCTGTATTGAAATTACAATGATGTGAAAGTAATACTAACTTGTGATTCTGACTACATACTTTAAACATGCAAATGAATTATGAGCTGTTTTTGTTGAATATTGAATATTAAAGTCCCATGTCACTGCAGAATTGTCATTGACATGAAAAGACACCAACTTGAATAGTTTCAAACAAGTAGGGCGAATCTTCGTCTTTCAGTGTCATATTATTTTAATCCAAAAATAGTTGATTGTTTTCCGTGGTCAGCTGTGCTAGATTCAATGTCAAACGTGCAACTTTGTCTTGCAATAGCTGACTTTTTTCGTGATCAATTAATGCAAACGTGCTAAATCCGTTGTCAAACGGATTATTTTAAATTGTTGTATTTTGTAAATATGCCTTTGTCGATCGATCTCTCTGGTCAAATCAAACACCTATAAATAATTGATAAACTGCTCTAGATTTCCTGCGATACTCAGCCGCATCTAGTTTGCTTTGGATAAGCAAATTTTCGGTATTGTGAAGTTGGGCCGATATTTTTGAATGCAGTCTTATGCTTGTAATATAAGATACACTGTTTGTATACACCCTCGATAGGTTCATTCAGTGCGAGAGCAAGAGAAAACAAAGTGTTATGGGTGTAATGTTGATATTACATACTAGCTATGAAGACAAGGGTCATCACATTTGATCCAGTTTTCAATGTTTTGCAAAAACTGTTCCAACGACGAAATACAAACATAATCAACGCAATATGATTGTTTTTCACTTTCACATGCAAAGCGCCCCGCTTATAGGCGAAATGCTTAGACCTAAAATAAATCAATGTCAAATAAAACCTGCGCGTTGCCACTCTTATAAACACAATGGGCTTACAATCAATCCAAACCTTCAAAAGGAATATATCGCAGTCTAACAGACAGGTGCATTATGTTTTCTGCGTGGGTAATTGTTAGCTCAGGTTTCAATCCAGGGTAGGTTAGTCGGAAGCTTTTCTTTATCGCGCGAACAAGTATAAAAATATATGTTTACATCAAAAGTACATGTTCAGTTGTATAAAAAAACGCACGTTCTGACTTCATTTGACATATCTTCGGCGACACATAACCTGCAGCTTTGTATCAGCCATGTATTGGTATTACATTTCCAGTCCCATAACATAAACCAACTGTGATATAAAGGCCATTTTTGTGAAACTAAACGATAATTCAACAGCTTGATATCATTCATTGGCATATCACATTTTATGATGAAAAAATCAGATAAAGCTATGTTTTTGAGTTTAAAAACTCGCACATCATTTTCACAACTTTATCTATAATAGGTCGTATAAGCCATTGCAAGTATTCAAATGTTCATAAAGATATATTACTTATATATACTTTGATACAAGTTTTTTTTACATACCATTGGTCAATGGTACACTTTAAGGAATAATATTCAACTGAACACCCCACCCCCCCGACAGTGACAATGTTTGATGTTTATTTAAACTACGTGCAGAGTGTATTGCTTGATATTATTGTAATAATTGCAAATAAAATGTGTGTGTAATGCACATATAAACTCCCCAAACTCACAGAGAACCATCGGGCCTACAATCTGTTTATGTCTAGCTACGCCTCTGCTAATAAGGTGGTAGGAGTGAAATGAAGATTAAATTAGAAAATATCATGTTTAGTGAGTCGATGATGTTTTTGTTAACGTTTTCGGATAACCAGGCGGCATGTGCTCTTAACGCTATGGCCTTCATCCTGTAATATAATTCAAGTCATTATGAAAGAAAATATCCGAACGTTAGCCCACACTTCTTGAGGGAATAGGTGGTGAATTATAACATTCTTTTAGAGGGATTTTTACAAAACGTTCAAGTTATATCATAAGCAGTTTTGTAGATTTTTACGTATAAATTGACAGTATGATGGATATCCTTTCTGTGGGACCGATGAATAATTGAATGAATGGATGAATGAATGAATGAACGAACGAACGAACGAACGAACGAACGGACGGAAGGACGGACGGACGGACGAACAAACAAAAGAATGAATGAATAAATGAATGAATGAATGAATGAATGAATGAATGAATGAATGAATGAATGAACGAATGAACGAATGAACGAATGAACGAATGAACGAATGAATGAATGAATGAACGAATGAACGAATTCATTAATTCATTAATTCATTAATTCATTTATGACTAATGGTACACAGAATCATAATAATTGGTTGTTTTCGGTACTTAAACTCTAAAATGCGTATAATAATATTTCGTTCACATGATGAGGGTTCCAATTTAGGGGTAGCGGAAACCTTCTTGGATAATCATTAATAATTACACTGACCTTAGGGCTCACACATGTGGTTAAAAAACAATAAAGATGCTGTGAAATACTACTTTCACGGACACGTGTATGTTTTGGCTTCTTTTCGTGCTCTACGTCCTCTAGGTATATGTACATTTTACAACATTTTCAAACGGATACATTGATGTATACAAGTATCAGCAAGATTACCCACAATACCTTTAATATCAGATGCAACTTTTCCCAACGGTTTTAAAAGCACACACAAGGTATACTTCACCTCGTTTGAAGTAGCGTGAAAAATGGAGAAGAAAGGATTAAATATCCGAAGGGGCGGGTCCAGGAATTGATGTTAGAGGGGGGAGCACTTTGGGTCCGCTGCCCCAATAAACCGAAATAAGAAGGATTGGGGATATTTAGCTTGGCGACCTCCTTAAATAAATCTTCGCTAATTTAAGGAGTGGCGTATTCTATTTCATTTATTTACAACGCAAAAGCCTGAGTCTTCCCCTGAATTAAATATAGTATGTCCTCTGTTAACATTTAAATAATGCATGTTATATATTGTAACGACTGCACTTATATCTTATCCCACGTTTTTGACTTATTTTGTAATGGTGGCAACTCTAAATATAAACATTGATGTGGATGGCCAAAACTCTATTATGTATATATTTTGCTGCATGATAGGGCACCAGTGGAAGGCTTATGTTCTAGAGTTGTATTTATTACTCACGTACGGACATATTAGATTTGTTGAAATACATCTAAACAGTGTTGAATATATCGCGACATTAGATGATATATTTGGCTAACTATAATAACTACAAAATTGAATGTCAATGAAAATTGTTTCCAAAAGGATAAGGCCATAAGAGTCATAAGAATCAAAAGCCTGGATGGAATCTCACAATGTTCTTGTACAATTCTAACCAGAACAGTACCATGACCTTAGCCTCTTTGCAAAACCTTGGATGCAGGTGATTCATTAATGACTTATTCGTACCTGTTATGCTTTCATGTAGTATAAACACTATGGTTCAAATCTATGAAGTATATAACCCAACTAAAATTGAAATCACCTCTAGGCCTTTACACAATCCTGCTTTAGTTATGAAGTATATAACCCAACTATAATTGAAATCACCTCTAGGCCTTTACACAACCCTGCTTTAGTTATGAAGTATATAACCCAACTATAATTGAAATCACCTCTAGGCTTTTACACAATCCTGCTTTAGTTATGAAGTATATAACCCAACTATAATTGAAATCACCTCTAGGCCTTTACACAGCCCTGCTTTAGTTATGAAGTATATAACCCAACTATAATTGAAATCACCTCTAGGCCTTTACACAACCCTGCTTTAGTTATGAAGTATATAACCCAACTATAATTGATATCACCTCTAGGCTTTTACACAATCCTGCTTTAGTTATGAAGTATATGACCCTACTATAATTGAAATCACCTCTAGGCTTTTACACAGCCCTGCTTTAGTTATGAAGTATATAACCCAACTATAATTGAAATCACCTCTAGGCTTTTACACAACCCTGCTTTAGTTATGAAGTATATAACCCAACTATAATTGAAATCACCTCTAGGCTTTTACAAAATCCTGGTTTAGTTATGAAGTATATAACCCAACTATAATTGAAATCACCTCTAGGCTTTTACACAATCCTGCTTTAGATATGAAGTATATAACCCAACTATAATTGAAATCACCTCTAGGCCTTTACACAATCCTGCTTTAGATATGAAGTATATAACCCAACTATAATTGAAATCACCTCTAGGCTTTTACACAACCCTGCTTTAGATATGAAGTATATAACCCAACTATAATTGAAATCACCTCTAGGCCTTTACACAACCCTGCTTTAGTTATGAAGTATATAACCCAACTATAATTGAAATCACCTCTAGGCCTTTACACAACCCTGCTTTAGTTATGAAGTATATAACCCTACTATAATTGAAATCACCTCTAGGCCTTTACACAATCCTGCTTTAGTTATGAAGTATATAACCCAACTATAATTGAAATCACCTCTAGGCCTTTACACAATCCTGCTTTAGTTATGAAGTGTATAACCCAACTATAATTGAAATCACCTCTAGGCCTTTACACAACCCTGCTTTAGTTATGAAGTATATAACCCAACTATAATTGAAATCACCTCTAGGCCTTTACACAATCCTACTTTAGATATGAAGTATATAACCCTACTATTATTGAAATCACCTCTAGGCCTTTACAAAACCCTTCTTTAGTTATGAAGTATATAACCCAACTATAATTGAAATCACCTCTAGGCCTTTACACAATCCTGCTTTATTTATGAAGTATATAACCCAAATATAATTGAAATCACCTCTAGGCCTTTACAAAACCCTTCTTTAGTTATGAAGTATATAACCCAACTATAATTGAAATCACCTCTAGGCCTTTACACAATCCTGCTTTATTTATGAAGTATATAACCCAACTATAATTGAAATCACCTCTAGGCCTTTACACAACCCTTCTTTAGTTATGAAGTATATAACCCAACTATAATTGAAATCACCTCTAGGCCTTTACACAATCCTGCTTTATTTATGAAGTATATAACCCAACTATAATTGAAATCACCTCTAGGCCTTTACACAACCCTTCTTTAGATATGAAGTATATAACCCAACTATAATTGAAATCACCTCTAGGCCTTTACACAATCCTGCTTTATTTATGAAGTATATAACCCAACTATAATTGAAATTACCTCTAGGCCTTTACACAACCCTTCTTTAGTTATGAAGTATATAAGCCAACTATAATTGAAATCACCTCTAGGCCTTTACACAACCCTGCTTTAGTTATGAAGTATATAACCCAACTATAATTGAAATCACCTCTAGGCCTTTACACAACCCTGCTTTAGTTATGAAGTATATAACCCAACTATAATTGAAATCACCTCTAGGCCTTTACACAACCCCGCTTTAGATATGAAGTATATAACCCAACTATAATTAAAATCACCTCTTGGCCTTTACACAACCCTGCTTTAGTTATGAAGCATACAACCCAACTATAATTGAAATCACCTCTAGGCCTTTACACAACCCTGCTTTAGTTATGAAGTATATAACCCAACTATAATTGAAATCACCTCTTGGCCTTTACACAATCCTACTTTAGATATGAAGTATATAACCCAACTTTAATTGAAATCACCTCTTGGCCTTTACACAATCCTGGTTTAGTTATGAAGTATATAACCCTACTATAATTGAAATCACCTCTAGGCCTTTACACAACCCTGCTTTAGTTATGAAGTATATAACCCTACTATAATTGAAATCACCTCTTGGCCTTTACACAATCCTACTTTAGATATGAAGTATATAACCCAACTATAATTGAAATCACCTCTAGGCCTTTACACAACCCTGCATTAGTTATGAAGTATACAACCCAACTATAATTGAAATCACCTCTTGGCCTTTACACAATCCTGCTTTAGTTATGAAGTATATAACCCTACTATAATTGAAATCACCTCTAGGCCTTTACACAACCCTGCTTTAGTTATGAAGTATATAACCCTACTATAATTGAAATCACCTCTAGGCCTTTACACAACCCTGCTTTAGTTATGAAGTATATAACCCTACTATAATTGAAATCACCTATAGGCCTTTACACAACCCTGCTTTAGTTATGAAGTATATAACACAACTATAATTGAAATCACCTCTAGGCCTTTACACAACCCTGCTTTAGTTATGAAGTATATAACCCAACTATAATTGAAATCACCTCTAGGCCTTTACACAACCCTGCTTTAGTTATGAAGTATATAACCCAACTATAATTGAAATCACTTCTAGGCCTTTACACAATCCTGCTTTAGTTATGAAGTATATAACCCAACTATAATTGAAATCACCTCTTGGCCTTTACACAACCCTTCTTTAGATATGAAGTATATAACCCAACTATAATTGAAATCACATCTAGGCCTTTACACAATCCTGCTTTAGATATAAAGTATATAACCCTACTATAATTGAAATCACCTCTTGGCCTTTACACAACACTTCTTTAGATATAAAGTATATAACCCAACTATAATTGAAATCACCTCTTGGCCTTTACACAATCCTGCTTTTGTTATGAAGTATATAACCCAACTATAATTGAAATCACCTCTAGGCCTTTACACAACCCTTCTTTAGATATGAAGTATATAACCCAACTATAATTGAAATCACCTCTAGGCCTTTACACAACCCTGCTTTAGTTATGAAGTATATAACCCAACTATAATTGAAATCACCTCTAGGCCTTTACACAACCCTGCTTTAGTTATGAAGTATATAACCCAACTATAATTGAAATCACCTCTTGGCCTTTACACAATCCTACTTTAGATATGAAGTATATAACCCAACTATAATTGAAATCACCTCTTGGCCTTTACACAATCCTACTTTAGATATGAAGTATATAACCCAACTATAATTGAAATCACCTCTAGGCCTTTACACAACCCTACTTTAGATATGAAGTATACAACCCAACTATAATTGAAATCACCTCTAGGCCTTTACACAACCCAGCTTTAGATATGAAGTATATAACCCAACTATAATTGAAATCACCTCTAGGCCTTTACACAATCCTGCTTTAGATATGAAGTATATAACCCAACTATAATTGAAATCACCTCTAGGCCTTTACACAATCCTGCTTTATTTATGAAGTATACAACCCAACTATAATTGAAATCACCTCTAGGCCTTTACACAACCCTTCTTTAGATATGAAGTATATAACCCAACTATAATTGAAATCACCTCTAGGCCTTTACACAATCCTGCTTTATTTATGAAGTATATAACCCAACTATTATTGAAATTACCTCTAGGCCTTTACACAACCCTGCTTTAGTTATGAAGTATATAACCCAACTAAAATTGAAATCACCTCTAGGCCTTTACACAATCCTACTTTAGATATGAAGTATATAACCCAACTATAATTGAAATCACCTCTAGGCCTTTACACAATCCTGCTTTATTTATGAAGTATATAACCCAACTATAATTGAAATTACCTCTAGGCCTTTACACAACCCTTCTTTAGTTATGAAGTATATAACCCAACTATAATTGAAATCACCTCTAGGCCTTTACACAACCCTGCTTTAGTTATGAAGTATATAACCCAACTATAATTGAAATCACCTCTAGGCCTTTACACAACCCTGCTTTAGTTATGAAGTATATAACCCAACTATAATTGAAATCACCTCTAGGCCTTTACACAACCCTGCTTTAGATATGAAGTATATAACCCAACTATAATTAAAATCACCTCTTGGCCTTTACACAACCCTGCTTTAGTTATGAAGTATATAACCCAACTATAATTGAAATCACCTCTAGGCCTTTACACAACCCTGCTTTAGTTATGAAGTATATAACCCAACTATAATTGAAATCACCTCTTGGCCTTTACACAATCCTACTTTAGATATGAAGTATATAACCCAACTATAATTGAAATCACCTCTAGGCCTTTACACAACCCTGCATTAGTTATGAAGTATACAACCCAACTTTAATTGAAATCACCTCTTGGCCTTTACACAATCCTGGTTTAGTTATGAAGTATATAACCCTACTATAATTGAAATCACCTCTAGGCCTTTACACAACCCTGCTTTAGTTATGAAGTATATAACCCTACTATAATTGAAATCACCTCTTGGCCTTTACACAATCCTACTTTAGATATGAAGTATATAACCCAACTATAATTGAAATCACCTCTAGGCCTTTACACAACCCTGCATTAGTTATGAAGTATACAACCCAACTATAATTGAAATCACCTCTTGGCCTTTACACAATCCTGGTTTAGTTATGAAGTATATAACCCTACTATAATTGAAATCACCTCTAGGCCTTTACACAACCCTGCTTTAGTTATGAAGTATATAACCCTACTATAATTGAAATCACCTCTAGGCCTTTACACAACCCTGCTTTAGTTATGAAGTATATAACCCTACTATAATTGAAATCACCTCTAGGCCTTTACACAACCCTGCTTTAGTTATGAAGTATATAACACAACTATAATTGAAATCACCTCTAGGCCTTTACACAACCCTGCTTTAGTTATGAAGTATATAACCCAACTATAATTGAAATCACCTCTAGGCCTTTACACAACCCTGTTTTAGTTATGAAGTATATAACCCAACTATAATTGAAATCACCTCTAGGCCTTTACACAATCCTGCTTTAGTTATGAAGTATATAACCCAACTATAATTGAAATCACCTCTTGGCCTTTACACAACCCTTCTTTAGATATGAAGTATATAACCCAACTATAATTGAAATCACCTCTAGGCCTTTACACAATCCTGCTTTAGATATAAAGTATATAACCCTACTATAATTGAAATCACCTCTTGGCCTTTACACAACCCTTCTTTAGATATGAAGTATATAACCCAACTATAATTGAAATCACCTCTTGGCCTTTACACAATCCTGCTTTTGTTATGAAGTATATAACCCAACTATAATTGAAATCACCTCTAGGCCTTTACACAACCCTTCTTTAGATATGAAGTATATAACCCAACTATAATTGAAATCACCTCTAGGCCTTTACACAACCCTGCTTTAGTTATGAAGTATATAACCCAACTATAATTGAAATCACCTCTAGGCCTTTACACAACCCTGCTTTAGTTATGAAGTATATAACCCAACTATAAATGAAATCACCTCTTGGCCTTTACACAATCCTGCTTTAGATATGAAGTATATAACCCAACTATAATTGAAATCACCTCTTGGCCTTTACACAATCCTACTTTAGATATGAAGTATATAACCCAACTATAATTGAAATCACCTCTAGGCCTTAACACAACCCTACTTTAGATATGAAGTATACAACCCAACTATAATTGAAATCACCTCTAGGCCTTTACACAACCCTGATTTAGATATGAAGTATATAACCCAACTATAATTGAAATCACCTCTAGGCCTTTACACAATCCTGCTTTAGATATGAAGTATATAACCCAACTATAATTGAATTCACCTCTAGGCTTTTACACAACCCTGCTTTAGATATGAAGTATATAACCCAACTATAATTGAAATCACCTCTAGGCCTTTACACAACCCTGCTTTAGATATGAAGTATATAACCCAACTATAATTGAAATCACCTCTAGGCCTTTACACAATCCTGCTTTAGTTATGAAGTGTATAACCCAACTATAATTGAAATCACCTCTAGGCCTTTACACAACCCTTCTTTAGTTATGAAGTATATAACCCAACTATAATTGAAATCACCTCTAGGCCTTTACACAATCCTGCTTTATTTATGAAGTATATAACCCAACTATAATTGAAATCACCTCTAGGCCTTTACACAACCCTTCTTTAGATATGAAGTATATAACCCAACTATAATTGAAATCACCTCTAGGCCTTTACACAATCCTGCTTTATTTATGAAGTATATAACCCAACTATAATTGAAATCACCTCTTGGCCTTTACACAACCCTTCTTTAGTTATGAAGTATATAAGCCAACTATAATTGAAATCACCTCTAGGCCTTTACAAAACCCTGCTTTAGTTATGAAGTATATAACCCAACTATAATTGAAATCACCTCTAGGCCTTTACACAACCCTGCTTTAGTTATGAAGTATATAACCCAACTATAATTGAAATCACCTCTAGGCCTTTACACAACCCTGCTTTAGATATGAAGTATATAACCCAACTATAATTAAAATCACCTCTTTGCCTTTACACAACCCTGCTTTAGTTATGAAGTATACAACCCAACTATAATTGAAATCACCTCTAGGCCTTTACACAACCCTGCTTTAGTTATGAAGTATATAACCCAACTATAATTGAAATCACCTCTTGGCCTTTACACAATCCTACTTTAGATATGAAGTATATAACCCAACTATAATTGAAATCACCTCTAGGCCTTTACACAACCCTGCATTAGTTATGAAGTATACAACCCAACTTTAATTGAAATCACCTCTTGGCCTTTACACAATCCTGGTTTAGTTATGAAGTATATAACCCTACTATAATTGAAATCACCTCTAGGCCTTTACACAACCCTGCTTTAGTTATGAAGTATATAACCCTACTATAATTGAAATCACCTCTTGGCCTTTACACAATCCTACTTTAGATACGAAGTATATAACCCAACTATAATTGAAATCACCTCTAGGCCTTTACACAACCCTGCATTAGTTATGAAGTATACAACCCAACTATAATTGAAATCACCTCTTGGCCTTTACACAATCCTGGTTTAGTTATGAAGTATATAACCCTACTATAATTGAAATCACCTCTAGGCCTTTACACAACCCTGCTTTAGTTATGAAGTATATAACCCTACTATAATTGAAATCACCTCTAAGCCTTTACACAACCCTGCTTTAGTTATGAAGTATATAACCCTACTATAATTGAAATCACCTCTTGGCCTTTACACAACCCTGCTTTAGTTATGAAGTATATAACACAACTATAATTGAAATCACCTCTAGGCCTTTACACAACCCTGCTTTAGTTATGAAGTATATAACCCAACTATAATTGAAATCACCTCTAGGCCTTTACACAACCCTGCTTTAGTTATGAAGTATATAACTCAACTATAATTGAAATCACCTCTAGGCCTTTACACAATCCTGCTTTAGTTATGAAGTATATAACCCAACTATAATTGAAATCACCTCTTGGCCTTTACACAACCCTTCTTTAGATATGAAGTATATAACCCAACTATAATTGAAATCACCTCTAGGCCTTTACACAATCCTGCTTTAGATATAAAGTATATAACCCTACTATAATTGAAATCACCTCTTGGCCTTTACACAACCCTTCTTTAGATATGAAGTATATAACCCAACTATAATTGAAATCACCTCTTGGCCTTTACACAATCCTGCTTTTGTTATGAAGTATATAACCCAACTATAATTGAAATCACCTCTAGGCCTTTACACAACCCTTCTTTAGATATGAAGTATATAACCCAATTATAATTGAAATCACCACTAGGCCTTTACACAACCCTGCTTTAGTTATGAAGTATATAACCCAACTATAATTGAAATCACCTCTAGGCCTTTACACAACCCTGCTTTAGTTATGAAGTATATAACCCAACTATAATTGAAATCACCTCTTGGCCTTTACACAATCCTACTTTAGATATGAAGTATATAACCCAACTATAATTGAAATCACCTCTTGGCCTTTACACAATCCTACTTTAGATATGAAGTATATAACCCAACTATAATTGAAATCACCTCTAGGCCTTTACACAACCCTACTTTAGATATGAAGTATACAACCCAACTATAATTGAAATCACCTCTAGGCCTTTACACAACCCTGCTTTAGATACGAAGTATATAACCCAACTATAATTGATCACCTCTAGGCCTTTACACAACCCTGCTTTAGTTATGAAGTATATAACCCAACTATAAATGAAATCACCTCTTGGCCTTTACACAATCCTACTTTAGATATGAAGTATATAACCCAACTATAATTGAAATCACCTCTTGGCCTTTACACAATCCTACTTTAGATATGAAGTATATAACCCAACTATAATTGAAATCACCTCTAGGCCTTAACACAACCCTACTTTAGATATGAAGTATACAACCCAACTATAATTGAAATCACCTCTAGGCCTTTACACAACCCTGATTTAGATATGAAGTATATAACCCAACTATAATTGAAATCACCTCTAGGCCTTTACACAATCCTGCTTTAGATATGAAGTATATAACCCAACTATAATTGAAATCACCTCTAGGCTTTTACACAACCCTGCTTTAGATATGAAGTATATAACCCAACTATAATTGAAATCACCTCTAGGCCTTTACACAACCCTGCTTTAGTTATGAAGTATATAACCCAACTATAATTGAAATCACCTCTAGGCCTTTACACAATCCTGCTTTAGTTATGAAGTGTATAACCCAACTATAATTAAAATCACCTCTAGGCCTTTACACAACCCTTCTTTAGTTATGAAGTATATAACCCAACTATAATTGAAATCACCTCTAGGCCTTTACACAATCCTGCTTTATTTATGAAGTATATAACCCAACTATAATTGAAATCACCTCTAGGCCTTTACACAACCCTTCTTTAGATATGAAGTATATAACCCAACTATAATTGAAATCACCTCTAGTCCTTTACACAATCCTGCTTTATTTATGAAGTATATAACCCAACTATAATTGAAATCACCTCTAGGCCTTTACACAACCCTTCTTTAGTTATGAAGTATATAAGCCAACTATAATTGAAATCACCTCTAGGCCTTTACAAAACCCTGCTTTAGTTATGAAGTATATAACCCAACTATAATTGAAATCACCTCTAGGCCTTTACACAACCCTGCTTTAGTTATGAAGTATATAACCCAACTATAATTGAAATCACCTCTAGGCCTTTACACAACCCTTCTTTAGATATGAAGTATATAACCCAACTATAATTAAAATCACCTCTTGGCCTTTACACAACCCTGCTTTAGTTATGAAGCATACAACCCAACTATAATTGAAATCACCTCTAGGCCTTTACACAACCCTGCTTTAGTTATGAAGTATATAACCCAACTATAATTGAAATCACCTCTTGGCCTTTACACAATCCTACTTTAGATATGAAGTATATAACCCAACTATAATTGAAATCACCTCTAGGCCTTTACACAACCCTGCATTAGTTATGAAGTATACAACCCAACTTTAATTGAAATCACCTCTTGGCCTTTACACAATCCTGGTTTAGTTATGAAGTATATAACCCTACTATAATTGAAATCACCTCTAGGCCTTTACACAACCCTGCTTTAGTTATGAAGTATATAACCCTACTATAATTGAAATCACCTCTTGGCCTTTACACAATCCTACTTTAGATATGAAGTATATAACCCAACTATAATTGAAATCACCTCTAGGCCTTTACACAACCCTGCATTAGTTATGAAGTATACAACCCAACTATAATTGAAATCACCTCTTGGCCTTTACACAATCCTGGTTTAGTTATGAAGTATATAACCCTACTATAATTGAAATCACCTCTAGGCCTTTACACAACCCTGCTTTAGTTATGAAGTATATAACCCTACTATAATTGAAATCACCTCTAGGCCTTTACACAACCCTGATTTAGTTATGAAGTATATAACCCTACTATAATTGAAATCACCTCTAGGCCTTTACACAACCCTGCTTTAGTTATGAAGTATATAACACAACTATAATTGAAATCACCTCTAGGCCTTTACACAACCCTGCTTTAGTTATGAAGTATATAACCCAACTATAATTGAAATCACCTCTAGGCCTTTACACAACCCTGCTTTAGTTATGAAGTATATAACCCAACTATAATTGAAATCACCTCTAGGCCTTTACACAATCCTGCTTTAGTTATGAAGTATATAACCCAACTATAATTGAAATCACCTCTTGGCCTTTACACAACCCTTCTTTAGATATGAAGTATATAACCCAACTATAATTGAAATCACCTCTAGGCCTTTACACAATCCTGCTTTAGATATAAAGTATATAACCCTACTATAATTGAAATCACCTCTTGGCCTTTACACAACCCTGCTTTAGATATGAAGTATATAACCCAACTATAATTGAAATCACCTCTTGGCCTTTACACAATCCTGCTTTTGTTATGAAGTATATAACCCAACTATAATTGAAATCACCTCTAGGCCTTTACACAACCCTTCTTTAGATATGAAGTATATAACCCAACTATAATTGAAATCACCTCTAGGCCTTTACACAACCCTGCTTTAGTTATGAAGTATATAACCCAACTATAATTGAAATCACCTCTAGGCCTTTACACAACCCTGCTTTAGTTATGAAGTATATAACCCAACTATAATTGAAATCACCTCTTGGCCTTTACACAATCCTACTTTAGATATGAAGTATATAACCCAACTATAATTGAAATCACCTCTTGGCCTTTACACAATCCTACTTTAGATATGAAGTATATAACCCAACTATAATTGAAATCACCTCTAGGCCTTTACACAACCCTACTTTAGATATGAAGTATACAACCCAACTATAATTGAAATCACCTCTAGGCCTTTACACAACCCTGCTTTAGATACGAAGTATATAACCCAACTATAATTGAAATCACCTCTAGGCCTTTACACAACCCTGCTTTAGTTATGAAGTATATAACCCTACTATAATTGAAATCACCTCTAGGCCTTTACACAACCCTTCTTTAGTTATGAAGTATATAACCCAACTATAATTGAAATCACCTCTAGGCCTTTACACAACCCTGCTTTAGATATGAAGTATATAACCCAACTATAATTGAAATCACCTCTAGGCCTTTACACAACCCTTCTTTAGTTATGAAGTATATAACCCTACTATAATTGAAATCACCTCTAGGCCTTTACACAACCCTTCTTTAGATATGAAGTATATAACCCTACTATAATTGAAATCACCTCTAGGCCTTTACACAACCCTTCTTTAGTTATGAAGTATATAACCCAACTATAATTGAAATCACCTCTAGGCCTTTACACAACCCTGCTTTAGTTATGAAGTGTATAACCCTACTATAATTGAAATCACCTCTAGGCCTTTACACAACCCTTCTTTAGTTATGAAGTATATAACCCAACTATAATTGAAATCACCTCTAGGTCTTTACACAATCCTGCTTTAGATATGAAGTATATAACCCAACTATAATTGAAATCACCTCTAGGCCTTTACACAATCCTGCTTTAGATATGAAGTATATAACCCAACTATAATTTAAATCACCTCTAGGCCTTTACACAACCCTGCTTTAGTTATGAAGTATATAACCCAACTATAATTGAAATCACCTCTAGGCCTTTACACAACCCTTCTTTAGTTATGAAGTATATAACTCAACTATAATTGAAATCACCTCTAGGCCTTTACTCAACCCTGCTTTAGTTATGAAGTATATAACCCAACTATAATTGAAATCACCTCTAGGCCTTTACACAACCCTTCTTTAGTTATGAAGTATATAACCCAACTATAATTGAAATCACCTCTAGGCCTTTACACAACCCTTCTTTAGTTATGAAGTATATAACCCTACTATAATTGAAATCACCTCTAGGCCTTTACATAACCCTTCTTTAGATATGAAGTATATAACCCAGCTATAATTGAAATCACCTCTTGGCCTTTACACAATCCTACTTTATTATGAAGTATATAACCCAACTATAATTGAAATCACCTCTTGGCCTTTACACAAACCTGCTTTAGTTATGAAGTATATAACCCAACTATAATTGAAATCACCTCTTGGCTTTTACACAACCCTTCTTTAGATATGAAGTACATAACCCAACTATAATTGAAATCACCTCTAGGCCTTTACACAACCCTTCTTTAGTTATGAAGTATATAACCCAACTATAATTGAAATCACCTCTTGGCCTTTACACAACCCTTCTTTAGATATGAAGTATATAACCCAACTATAATTGAAATCACCTCTAGGCCTTTACACAACCCTGCTTTAGATATGAAGTATATAACCCTACTATAATTGAAATCACCTCTTGGCCTTTACACAACCCTACAATAATTGAAATCACCTCTAGGCCTTTACACAATCCTGCTTTAGTTATGAAGTATATAACCCAACTATAATTGAAATCACCTCTAGGCTTTTACACAATCCTGCTTTAGATATGAAGTATATAACCCAACTAAAACACCTCTAGGCCTTTACACAATCCTACTTTAGTTATGAAGTATATAACCCAACTATAATTGAAATCACCTCTAGGCCTTTACACAACCCTGTTTAGATATGAAGTATACAACCCAACTATAATTGAAATCACCTCTAGGCTTTTACACAATCCTGCTTTAGATATGAAGTATATAACCCAACTATAATTGAAATCACCTCTAGGCCTTTACACAACCCTGCTTTAGTTATGAAGTATACAACCCAACTATAATTGAAATCACCTCTTGGCCTTTACACAATCCTACTTTAGATATGAAGTATATAACCCTACTATAATTGAAATCACCTCTAGGCCTTTACACAACCCTGCTTTAGTTATGAAGTATATAACCCAACTATAATTGAAATCACCTCTAGGCCTTTACACAACCCTGCTTTAGTTATGAAGTATATAACCCTACTATAATTGAAATCACCTCTAGGCCTTTACACAACCCTTCTTTAGTTATGAAGTATATAACCCAACTATAATTGAAATCACCTCTAGGCCTTTACACAACCCTTCTTTAGTTATGAAGTATATAACCCAACTATAATTGAAATCACCTCTAGGCCTTTACACAACCCTGCATTAGTTATGAAGTGTATAACCCAACTATAATTGAAATCACCTCTAGGCCTTTACACAACCCTGCTTTAGTTATGAAGTATATAACCCAACTATAATTGAAATCACCTCTAGGCCTTTACACAATCCTGCTTTAGTTATGAAGTATATAACCCAACAATAATTGAAATCACCTCTAGGCCTTTACACAACCCTTCTTTAGTTATGAAGTATACAACCGAACTATAATTGAAATCACCTCTAGGCCTTTACACAACCCTACTTTAGTTATGAAGTATATAACCCAACTATAATTGAAATCACCTCTAGGCCTTTACACAACCCTTCTTTAGTTATGAAGTATATAACCCAACTATAATTGAAATCAATTTCTAGGCCTTTACACAACCCTGCTTTAGTTATGAAGTATATAACCCAACTATAATTGAAATCACCTCTAGGCCTTTACACAACCCTGCTTTAGTTAGGAAGTTTACAACCTAACTATAATTGAAATCACCTCTAGGCCTTTACACAACCCTGCATTAGTTATGAAGTGTATAACCCAACTATAATTGAAATCACCTCTAGGCCTTTACACAACCCTGCTTTAGTTATGAAGTATATAACCCAACTATAATTGAAATCACCTCTAGGCCTTTACACAATCCTGCTTTAGTTATGAAGTATATAACCCAACAATAATTGAAATCACCTCTAGGCCTTTACACAACCCTTCTTTAGTTATGAAGTATACAACCGAACTATAATTGAAATCACCTCTAGGCCTTTACACAACCCTACTTTAGTTATGAAGTATATAACCCAACTATAATTGAAATCACCTCTAGGCCTTTACACAACCCTGATTTAGTTATGAAGTATATAACCCAACTATAATTGAAATCAATTTCTAGGCCTTTACACAACCCTGCTTTAGTTATGAAGTATATAACCGAACTATAATTGAAATCACCTCTAGGCCTTTACACAACCCTGCTTTAGTTAGGAAGTTTACAACCTAACTATAATTGAAATCACCTCTAGGCCTTTACACAACCCTGCTTTAGTTATGAAGTATATAACCCAACTATAATTGAAATCACCTCTAGGCCTTTACACAACCCTTCTTTAGTTATGAAGTGTATAACCCAACTATAATTGAAATCACCTCTAGGCCTTTACACAATCCTGCTTTAGTTATGAAGTATATAACCCAACTATAATTGAAATCACCTCTAGGCCTTTACACAACCCTTCTTTAGATATGAAGTATATAACCCAACTATAATTGAAATCACCTCTTGGCCTTTACACAATCCTGCTTTAGTTATGAAGTATATAACCCAACTATAATTGAAATCACCTCTAGGCCTTTACACAATCCTACTTTAGATATGAAGTATATAACCCAACTATAATTGAAATCACCTCTAGGCCTTTACACAACCCTTCTTTAGTTATGAAGTATATAACCCAACTATAATTGAAATCACCTCTAGGCTTTTACACAATCCTGCTTTAGATATGAAGAATATAGCCCAACTAAAACACCTCTAGGCCTTTACACAATCCTACTTTAGTTATGAAGTATATAACCCAACTATAATTGAAATCACCTCTAGGCCTTTACACAACCCTGTTTAGATATGAAGTATACAACCCAACTATAATTGAAATCACCTCTAGGCTTTTACACAATCCTGCTTTAGATATGAAATATATAACCCTACTATAATTGAAATCACCTCTAGGCCTTTACACAATCCTACTTTAGTTATTAAGTATATTACCCAACTATAATTGAAATCACCTCTAGGCCTTTACACAACCCTTCTTTAGATATGAAGTATATAACCCTACTATAATTGAAATCACCTCTAGGCCTTTACACAACCCTGCTTTAGATATGAAGTATATAACCCTACTATAATTGAAATCACCTCTAGGCCTTTACACAACCCTGCTTTAGTTATGAAGTATATAACCCAACTATAATTGAAATCACCTCTAGGCCTTTACACAACCCTGCTTTAGTTATGAAGTATATAACCCAACTATAATTGAAATCACCTCTAGGCCTTTACACAACCCTGCTTTAGTTATGAAGTATACAACCCAACTATAATTGAAATCACCTCTAGGCCTTTACACAATCCTACTTTAGATATGAAGTATATAACCCTACTATAATTGAAATCACCTCTAGGCCTTTACACAACCCTGCTTTAGTTATGAAGTATATAACACAACTATAATTGAAATCACCTCTAGGCCTTTACACAACCCTGCTTTAGTTATGAAGTATATAACCCTACTATAATTGAAATCACCTCTAGGCCTTTACACAACCCTGCTTTAGTTATGAAGTATATAACCCAACTATAATTGAAATCACCTCTAGGCCTTTACACAACCCTTCTTTAGTTATGAAGTATATAACCCAACTATAATTGAAATCACCTCTAGGCCTTTACACAACCCTGCATTAGTTATGAAGTATATAACCCAACTATAATTGAAATCACCTCTAGGCCTTTACACAACCCTGCTTTAGTTATGAAGTATATAACCCAACTATAATTGAAATCACCTCTAGGCCTTTACACAATCCTGCTTTAGTTATGAAGTATATAACCCAACAATAATTGAAATCACCTCTAGGCCTTTACACAACCCTTCTTTAGTTATGAAGTATACAACCCAACTATAATTGAAATCACCTCTAGGCCTTTACACAACCCTACTTTAGTTATGAAGTATATAACCCAACTATAATTGAAATCACCTCTAGGCCTTTACACAACCCTGATTTTGTTATGAAGTATATAACCCAACTATAATTGAAATCAATTTCTAGGCCTTTACACAACCCTGCTTTAGTTATGAAGTATATAACCCAACTATAATTGAAATCACCTCTTGGCCTTTACACAACCCTGCTTTAGTTATGAAGTTTACAACCTAACTATAATTGAAATCACCTCTAGGCCTTTACACAACCCTGCTTTAGTTATGAAGTATATAACCCAACTATAATTGAAATCACCTCTAGGCCTTTACACAACCCTTCTTTAGTTATGAAGTGTATAACCCAACTATAATTGAAATCACCTCTAGGCCTTTACACAACCCTGCTTTAGTTATGAAGTATATAACCCAACTATAATTGAAATCACCTCTAGGCCTTTACACAATCCTACTTTAGATATGAAGTATATAACCCAACTATAATTGAAATCACCTCTTGGCCTTTACACAATCCTGGTTTAGTTATGAAGTATATAACCCAACTATAATTGAAATCACCTCTAGGCCTTTACACAATCCTACTTTAGATATGAAGTATATAACCCAACTATAATTGAAATCACCTCTAGGCCTTTACACAATCCTACTTTAGATATGAAGTATATAACCCAACTATAATTGAAATCACCTCTAGGCCTTTACACAACCCTTCTTTAGTAATGAAGTATATAACCCAACTATAATTGAAATCACCTCTAGGCCTTTACACAACCCTGCTTTAGTTATGAAGTATATAACCCTACTATAATTGAAATCACCTCTAGGCCTTTACACAACCTTGCTTTAGTTATGAAGTATATAACCCAACTATAATTGAAATCACCTCTAAACCTTTACACAACCCTGCTTTAGTTATGAAGTATATAACCCAACTATAATTGAAATCACCTCTAGGCCTTTACACCATCCTACTTTAGATATGAAGTATATAACCCTACTATAATTGAAATCACCTCTAGGCCTTTACACAACCCTGCTTTAGTTATGAAGTATATAACCCAACTATAATTGAAATCACCTCTAGGCCTTTACACAACCCTGCTTTAGTTATGAAGTATATAACCCTACTATAATTGAAATCACCTCTAGGCCTTTACACAACCCTGCTTTAGTTATGAAGTATATAACCCAACTATAATTGAAATCACCTCTAGGCCTTTACACAACCCTGCTTTAGTTATGAAGTATATAACCCAACTATAATTGAAATCACCTCTAGGCCTTTACACAATCCTGCATTAGTTATGAAGTATATAACCCAACTATAATTGAAATCACCTCTAGGCCTTTACACAACCCTGCTTTAGTTATGAAGTATATAACCCAACTATAATTGAAATCACCTCTAGGCCTTTACACAATCCTTCTTTAGTTATGAAGTATATAACCCAACTATAATTGAAATCACCTCTAGGCCTTTACACAACCCTTCTTTAGTTATGAAGTATACAACCCAACTATAATTGAAATCACCTCTAGGCCTTTACACAACCCTACTTTAGTTATGAAGTATATAACCCAACTATAATTGAAATCACCTCTAGGCCTTTACACAACCCTGATTAAGTTATGAAGTGTATAACCCAACTATAATTGAAATCACCTCTAGGCCTTTACACAACCCTGCTTTAGTTATGAAGTATATAACCCAACTATAATTGAAATCACCTCTAGGCCTTTACACAATCCTGCCTTAGTTATGAAGTATATAACCCAACTATAATTGAAATCACCTCTAGGCCTTTACACAACCCTTCTTTAGTTATGAAGTATACAACCCAACTATAATTGAAATCACCTCTAGGCCTTTACACAACCCTGATTAAGTTATGAAGTATATAACCCAACTATAATTGAAATCACCTCTAGGCCTTTACACAACCCTGCTTTAGTTATGAAGTATATAACCCAACTATAATTGAAATCACCTCTAGGCCTTTACACAACCCTGCTTTAGTTATGAAGTGTATAACCCAACTATAATTGAAATCACCTCTTGGCCTTTACACAATCCTGGTTTAGTTATGAAGTATATAACACAACTATAATTGAAATCACCTCTAGGCCTTTACACAATCCTACTTTAGATATGAAGTATATAACCCAACTATAATTGAAATCACCTCTAGGCCTTTACACAATCCTACTTTAGATATGAAGTATATAACCCAACTATAATTAAAATCACCTCTAGGCCTTTACACAACCCTTCTTTAGTTATGAAGTATATAACCCAACTATAATTGAAATCACCTCTAGGCCTTTACACAACCCTGCTTTAGTTATGAAGTATACAACCCAACTATAATTGAAATCACCTCTAGGCCTTTACACAACCCTGCTTTAGTTATGAAGTATATAACCCAACTATAATTGAAATCACCTCTAGGCCTTTACACAACCCTGCTTTAGTTATGAAGTATATAACCCAACTATAATTGAAATCACCTCTAGGCCTTTACACAACCCTACTTTAGATATGAAGTATATAACCCAACTATAATTGAAATCACCTCTAGGCCTTTACACAACCCTGCTTTAGATATGAAGTATATAACCCAACTATAATTGAAATCACCTCTAGGCTTTTACACAATCCTGCTTTAGATATGAAGTATATAACCCAACTATAATTGAAATCACCTCTAGGCCTTTACACAACCCTTCTTTAGTTATGAAGTATATAACCCAACTATAATTGAAATCACCTCTAGGCCTTTCCACAACCCTGGTTTAGATATGAAGTATATAACCCAACTATAATTGAAATCACCTCTAGGCCTTTTCACAACCCTGCTTTAGATATGAAGTATATAACCCAACTATAATTGAAATCACCTCTAGGTTTTTACACAATCCTGCTTTAGATATGAAGTATATAACCCAACTATAATTGAAATCACCTCTAGGCCTTTACACAATCATACTTTAGTTATGAAGTATATAACCCAACTATAATTGAAATCACCTCTAGGCCTTTACACAACCCTGCTTTAGTTATGAAGTATATAACCCAACTATAAGTGAAATCACCTCTAGGCCTTTACTCAACCCTACTTTAGATATGAAGTATATAACCCAACTATAATTGAAATCACCTCTTGGCCTTTACACAACCCTGCTTTAGTTATGAAGTGTATAACCCAACTATAATTGAAATCACCTCTAGGCCTTTACACAACCCTGCTTTAGTTATGAAGTATATAACCCAACTATAATTGAAATCACCTCTTGGCCTTTACACAACCCTGCTTTAGTTATGAAGTGTATAACCCAACTATAATTGAAATCACCTCTAGGCCTTTACACAACCCTACTTTAGTTATGAAGTATACAACCCAACTATAATTGAAATCACCTCTAGGCCTTTACACAACCCTGCTTTAGTTATGAAGTATATAACCCAACTATAATTGAAATCACCTCTAGGCCTTTACACAACCCTTCTTTAGTTATGAAGTATATAACCCAACTATAATTGAAATCACCTCTAGGCCTTTACACAACCCTTCTTTAGTTATGAAGTATATAACCCAACTATAATTGAAATCACCTCTAGGC
The DNA here is from genome assembly GCF_026914265.1 of Mya arenaria. Lineage (NCBI taxonomy): Eukaryota > Metazoa > Mollusca > Bivalvia > Myida > Myidae > Mya > Mya arenaria. Next base: position 22,537,619 of record NC_069137.1, read on the forward strand.
CTTTACACAATCCTACTTTAGATATGAAGTATATAACCCAACTATAATTGAAATCACCTCTAGGCCTTTACACAACCCTGCTTTAGATATGAAGTATATAACCCAACTATAATTGAAATCACCTCTAGGCTTTTACACAATCCTGCTTTAGATATGAAGTATATAACCCAACTATAATTGAAATCACCTCTAGGCCTTTACACAACCCTTCTTTAGTTATGAAGTATATAACCCAACTATAATTGAAATCACCTCTAGGCCTTTACACAACCCTGGTTTAGATATGAAGTATATAACCCAACTATAATTGAAATCACCTCTAGGCCTTTTCACAACCCTGCTTTAGATATGAAGTATATAACCCAACTATAATTGAAATCACCTCTAGGCCTTTACACAACCCTGCTTTAGATATGAAGTATATAACCCAACTATAATTGAAATCACCTCTAGGCCTTAACACAACCCTGCTTTAGATATGAAGTATATAACCCAACTATAATTGAAATCACCTCTAGGCCTTTACACAACCCTGCTTTAGATATGAAGTATACAACCCAACTATAATTGAAATCACCTCTAGGCTTTTACACAATCCTGCTTTAGATATGAAGTATACAACCCAACTATAATTGAAATCACCTCTAGGCCTTTACACAATCCTACTTTAGTTATGAAGTATATAACCCGACTATAATTGAAATCACCTCTAGGCCTTTACACAACCCTGCTTTAGATATGAAGTATACAACCCAACTATAATTGAAATCACCTCTAGGCCTTTACACAATCCTACTTTAGATATGAAGTATATAACCCAACTATAATTGAAATCACCTCTTGGCCTTTACACAACCCTGGTTTAGTTTGCGATAACAATGATGTAGTGATATTTGAAACATTCTTACATTGCTGCAAACAGTTTAATGTTACCTTAAAGAAAGAACCCTTGATGAGGTATAAACTTACTTCATCATGCAGTGTCGAATACACTAAGGCATACTGATTTATATCAGCAGTAGTTTGAATGTTGAGCAATTATTTCGTTTTGAAAGACGATTCACAGCATGCCTGCATCAACTTAAGGTAGGCCACCCATCCTTAGGGTGCAAAAAATATGTTTGTGCATTTTAGATCATTATTAACATCGAGATCATTTCATTGTTTTATTTAAATTAATTAAATTTTATATTCATTTTGTTTCGATTACATTATTTTGACTCAAAAATTATGATAATGACATATAAAAGGGAAATAATAGAACGAAATTTTACTATAACTATAAAGCAATTTGTATTGCATTAATAACATTATTCATATACAGAAAAGCTATCACTGAAAACTATTACAGTGTTTAGACTGACCATTTTGTAACTATAAAATAAAAGTTTACAAGTAACATTTTTATGATGGTTGGATTACCTGAATAAACCAGACAGTTGTCCTTGACTGCTTTTTAGAAAACCAAATCGTTTTGCAAGATGATTTACCTAGTGTCGACATCACCTTAAGAAACTGGATAGTTTTCCTGTTCTGAGCGACAATAGTGCAAACAGGTGATAATTCATTGTCGATGGAACATCTTAAAAAAATCAATTTCTCTTATTTTGTACTTAATATCATACTAAACATTCCCTTACAATAGTTACATCGGGTTTATGCGGATTCTTTATTTTTTCGACATAATATATTTAGTTAACATGTTTTAATTTATGTTTGAACATATGTTATTGTTCTTTTTCGTAAACAAACATACTTAAGTCTAGTATTTTGCCTATAATCGGGGGCGCTTAAAGAACAATACATACAGGTACCAACAAATCACACAAAAGATCAAATGAGTTTGGATAACTGTTATAACAACATTAGATTCAGCCCCTTTCCAGCGTCATTGTATTGTCAAGTCTTACGTTATGAAGTATAAACGTGAATAGAAAAAAGGTACATTTGAATTGCATATCGAACGTTTTAAAGTATGGGGAAAATGAGTGCATAACATAATTATATACCATTTTAACATTTATTGATTAAAGGGAGAATAATCATTTACAAGGTTTACAGAAACTCTGTATAAGGTTAGAAAAGTAGTCCTTCTTACAAATGAAATTAAGGGGAACAACCTGAAATTCTGTTTTAGATTATATATGTTTTTATAAACGTTAAGCAAAAATATTGTGATTTCATGCAGTGGTTAGCTTAAACAATTCAATCCACTCAATTTAATAACTATATAATAATAGTCAATTCACAACGACACCGTAGTTGTACATGGAATATAAATTGTGCTTACTATTTTGTGTATAATTTCAATGTGTATTATAGTTATAAGTACAATGTCAATAAGGAAAACTGGATATGTCATCGTCAACCTGTAACGTTGATCGCCAAAAGAAAAGAACATCAGGTTAATTGTATGATATAGTTCATAATATGGTAACTGCGTAATTCCTACATGTTTTATTTTTTGTGTACAAAAGGAATTCTTTCTTCACTACACTACATCTCTTCTCGGTCACTTCTGTGTCGTTTTAGTAATATAAATAACAATTCATTTATGAGCTTCAGGCTTCAATGTATTCCATCCTTACTCCACATATTTATATCTCATAACAATGAGCATTTTTCTTGCGTTCGTCACTGAATAACGGATGGTTTGGTGAATACAAAGACGTAACGTACAGCTGTTAATATTATCTCATATATTGATAGACGTCATCAGTATCCACGTACTACTTAAAAACATATACAGACATTTATTTTATACTGTCCAGATATGTTGATTTCAAAGGTTTGCAAAATTAATCGTACAATAATTATTTGGCTACAACCAGTATTGCCATGCCGCAGTAGGTTGAACGGAATTCACATTGGTGTGAGTGCATTCCCAGTAGTTCCTCGTTTTTATGCGGTGAAATGTGGGTTTTGCAGTATATTTTCGGATTATATTTTTCTGCACCACATCAATATATTTGAAACATATTTGAAGGGTTTTATCTTTACCCACTAACAAGTATTAACGACCTCCAATTTGTGTTTGCAAATCCTAGATTTCGCAAACTCAAGTACCCTTTAAATACGCTGTAATCGAATACTGACCTATAATTTAGTTAGAAGGCTTCATTAAGGTGTGATTTTGGTGTTTTTTGTTTGCGAAATGTTTTCGGAAGTTTGTCTAATTGACCCACCAACTTCGGGGCCCAGCGGGGTTTTTGCAGAAAAACACGGGGTTTTTCACACTCCCGCGGGATTTTTCTCCCGTTTTTCAAGAGCTGGGGAAAAATCCCGCGGGGTTTCAATAATACACGATTCACATTATTTTAGCTCAAAACAACATCTTATATCAAAAGAAACATTATGCTTCGACACCGGAAGTGAAATAACGCGAAACAAAAAAAACCCGCTTTTTAGTACGGGGTTTTTCTCCTGCGGGATAAAATTCCTACATTTTAGCAAAAAAAGAAATCAATTCAAGCTTTATGTTTTTGAGATTTTATACATTACTTTAATGTAAATACTAATTTGAATGACTATTCTAGAGTTATTATTTTCTTTTGAGAAATCTATTAATTTAATGCATATTTTACGGTAGAAAAACCCAGCAAAAATCAGGAATGCTATTTAACGAAAAAAAAACACCGACAAAAGCCATTTCAATTTCCAGCGGTTGGATGTTGTAAAGGAAGTGAAGTTGTTTTACATATTTATATTGAGTCAATAATATAAAGTTAACATGTGTTTTTAATATAAAAAAATCAGATTTTAATAATTAGTTGTTTGTAACCGTCGGCATCGTCGATATACAGCCGTTATAGCCATCAGTGATCTTCCAGTTTATTTATTGTCTACATGATCACTTTCATTTAAGACTTTAAAATTTCATTTAAGAACTACCAAGTGATATATAATTTCGTTTAAATAATGGATAACTAACCCCAAACCCCACTCCCCTTCACTGCCACTTAACATTTTAAAGCTGCACTCTCACAGTTTTGCCGTTTTAACAGATTTTTTATTTTTTGTCTTCGAATTACCCATTATTGGTATCTTGAAACCAGTGGTTAAAGACTGCTGTCAAAATATATGATAGCAGATTTTTAAATTTCAGTCAGAAAACTTATCTTTTATCTCTATAAACCGTTTCTTACGGTTCAAGAAAAATGCATGAAACATAAAATTTTAACTTATAAAGAAAAAATCTGTGACTATTTTTTTGTCAGCAGTCTTATATGAATGGTTTGAATGCACTTTCAGGTTCCATGACAAAAATTAAAGAAGTTATCAAAACGTTCAATGTGTGAGAGTGCAGCTTTAATAATTATTTTATTGTCTAGGAAAAATACCATTAATGACCTATACCCTGTGTCCACAATGTTTTATACTGAATGTTAAAGGGTTAGTAAAACAGTATGGATAAGGGTGTTCAATATGGGGATTAAACCCATGATAGACAATGCACTAGCATTGTCGCCTACTCAGCCCCGGTGGCTGACCCCGGTGGCTGATTCCCACCCAGACATACATTAAAGGGACTTGGACACCAGATGATCCAAAAACAAGATATTCAATATTACCTCAAAACAAGCCTAGCCGAATCAATACCAATTATTATGAGACTGATATTACATCATTTAATGTGTTTAAAAGATTTCATCACTGTCTCTCTGAGACAAGTAATCTTTAAAAAATAGCACATAATGATTTTCCCGTTTATTAGTATTATCATATCTACTTTAAGCATGTAAAGGTCACATAAACATATATACAGATAAATACATGATTGCTATTTCTAAATTTACTTCGATTTACATGGTAGACAAAGTGATTTAATTTCGACTTATATGATTACATAAGTAAGATTCAGTGCACTGTACACTGTTGAAACATAACAGTTTGATGATAAATTTTGACAATTTTCACTTTTTCTTGCAATGTAGAATCTTGAGTCCGGTCCCTCTATTATCAGATTCTGTGAAATAATTGCTTTCAAACAATTGGAAGAGCTGCATGGTGTACTGAATACAGTAGTTTAATGAATTCCATCCACTAGCTGAATAAAGGATGAACACACATTTTAAAACCACATATCAGAAGTTTTTGGAGAGCATTATGTCAGCAAATTTAAATGCAAAACAGCGTTGGAAAATAAACAAGATTATTTTTTTTTTACATGTTTTATCAATGATACATGGCGATCATCAACTTATTATAAAAATCAGAATTAAAAAACAACATTTAACCATTTATTAAAGCTGCACTCTCACAAATTGAACGTTTGACAATTTTTTTATTTTTTGTCTTGGAGCCATAGTTTTCGAAATTCCATAGAAAACAATTAAATAAGACTGCTGAAAAATTAGATTGTAGATCTTTATATTTCAGTTCAAAAATTGATGTCTTATGCAATAAAACATTAATTTCAAACATAAATATGAAAGTCCACAATTTGATATTTTGGCAGCAATCTTTTATCACTGGTTTACAGATATTTACGCAAAAATGTGCTCTTTCCAAGACAAAAAATATAAGAGTTGTAAAAATTGTATATCTGTGAGTGTACAGCTTTAACTGTCCATTTAAAATTGGCCAGTACAAATTTACTTTGATATTAGTATAATACTGTTATATATTTATAAATCAATATAAAAACAATATTCTAAGATCTAAATTGATAATAACTTTAAAAATGAAAAAAACGAATGAAGAAACATAAGTTCAAAATATGCAAATAAGCTGCACACTCACAGATTTACGGTTTTGACAGCTGTTCTATATTTTTGTCTTAAATGAGCAAATTTCTACATTCTTTTTTGCAAATCAGACTGCTAACAAAAGATCAGATCGCAGATTTGTAGATTTCTGTTCGAAAATTAATGTAATGGCATTCGACATCACTTCTTGAACTTAAATAAGAAAGTATGTAGTCTTATGACACTATTTTTCATGCATTTTCGCATAAATTGGCTGTTTCTAAGCCAAAAAATAAAGAATTTCACTTCAATCTGTGAGAGTGCAGCTTTAAGTCAATCTTAATCTTAGGGTCATACATCATTGACTAAATTCACTCTATTGGTCAGTAATCCGATTAGCTGTACATAATATTCTCTGATTCAATTAGTTTGACCAATATTAACAGCATATAGTTTCAGTCTAGCAAATAAATTCAACACAAGTTGTTTAATTCTTCTGAGACTGACAAAGAATTAAAAACCCACATTCATGAAAAATATTTTCGATATATGAAAAAAAACACACACAAAAATAGATTCAAGAATAAAAGAAATATGCATCCTTAAATATATATTGCATATAAACAATTAATTATCTATAATAAAGTTAACCTGAGTTACAATGTTTTATCTATAATTGTTGCCATTTATATTTAATAGTTATATAATTATCATGTTTATCAAACAAACCAAAAAAATGTCATTAAATATTTGAGATAAGCACAGGCTGACACAAGAACTAAATATTTAAGTCACAGTTGACAAGGCAAACAGTTCCTACAATGATATATATATATTTATACACATGTATGTCAATAATTCTCGAAAATTGTTCCACCGCCCCCCCCCCCCCCTCCCTCCCCCATTGTGAATCTGCAACGCGTTCAGTAAAGATGTTTGCGGCGAACGTTTGCTGTTTGTTTCCCGCTTAACGTATATGCGCTGCGTTGCAACAGAGATACAAAACAAAACGTTTGCGAGCGTTTTGTAAACGCTCGCCTGACTGAACGCACTGCTGATATCCTGGCCTCAGAACACTCTTTACATATCCCTCTTCCTCCTCTCTTTAAAATGATCCTCTTTTTGCAATTACTCTGTCCTCTCCATTGAAGTTAGCCTGCAATTTAAGAAAGGAATTTCACAAAAAAATGGCACTTGTTTATACCAGCACATTTGGCATATGACAAGAGCACCACCTGCGGGTTCTGAACGCTCGTCTGATTATATCCTTTTATTGTAAATTTATTTCATATTGTACATTTGAAAGTGAATATTCCAATGTTTAAAAGTGATAGCTCTGATAGTTTGCTTGTAAGCCGCCTTCTAAGCACATTATTTTATTAAACTTAAAATAATTAGACTATAGTCCACAAATACTAAAATATACCCCGTCCTCCCCATTCCCTTCCAAAGGAGTTTGATATATTGAAGGCATAATCCTTTCATTTTCTATGAAGAAGCTTAGTGTCCATTTCTCAAAATCAACCAAAATTCACGTTTTGTACCCTAAAAACAGGTGAGACTCAATATCTTTAGGGTATAATGTGAAGAAGGGTATAAGATGTACTTGTAAGTTCCCCAAGTTTCAAAGTGACAACTTTGATAGTTTTCATGTAACTGACCTGAACGCAAAACTTAACCCCAAGGCAAGGATAACAATCAAGTGATGACAATTGCTGCTTGTCATTTTTTTCAATAATGTATGAATTTAACAGAGTTTATTAAAGGGACTAGACACCAGATGATACAATTGCAAAAAAATAGATAACTGTCAAAAACTTACATACAATTGATATACTAGTGTATATAACTTTTAATCTTACTTTAATAGCTATATAACATTGCTTAAGACACATAATTTCACAGCTTTTGCACATATTGTCGATATGAAACTTTCTGGGGTGTGTTTACCACATATAATATCCCAGTAAGTTTAAAAAAGCATCAGTATATTTATCTGTATTCATAAATGGATATAATATAAACTTGGAAAACTTAATTTACTATTTTTACACAATGAAACCCAAATGAGATAGTCAAATGATTGCTCTGTTTATTTTAATCATGTAAAATTATTTATTATATACCCATCATTTATCCACACGTAATACATATCGCAAAATACAGTAGTCTGTAATCCACTCTAGTGCACTACAGCCGTTTTCAACTCTTGTGACGTCACGTCATAACAACTTTACAAGTGTCATTGCGTGATGTTAAAATGATGTCACAAAACAAAATAATGTGTCCTTAAAGGGACTGTGTCACAGATTTGCACCAAAAAAAGTTTTTTCTGTAACGAATCTCAGGACAATTATCTAATAGAATGTGTTACGCTTTGATGTCATAATTGTAAAAAAAGTACCAAAATGTAAAAAAAAAAAAAGATTGTGTCGGAGAACGGGTCAAACCCCCGTCGCAAAAATTGAAGTCCAACTTCACGTGATAACACCTTCTAGCCAATCACTCATGATTGAATGAATTCTACCTTGAACACATACCCAGTAATCTTTTTTAATGGAAAAATACTAAGTAACTGCTAAACTTAAATAAATTGTAAACTATGTGGTACTTCAATTAGTACGTTTCAATGCATTGTACACATCGATGCCAAGTTTATGTCATTTTTCGACAATTTGTTTTTTTCGCTATTTCATCATCTGTGAGACAGACCCTTTAAAATGACATTTATTATGAAAACATGTGGCTTTTAAGTGATGTAACAAGTAAATTAGTAATGTATATATAATAAAAGGGTTATTAGTATGGCGTTTTGATCCGGGAGGCTTGTGCCTTGTGAAATCCGAATCTGCAAAAATCCACTCAAGTTAAATACAACCTCCCGGAACAAAACACAGTACTAATAACCCTTTTGTATTATCAGCCTTCTAAATGATCACATCGACAGTTCTAGGCTTATTTTGAAGAAATACTGTACTTGCCAACCTAGTGTCTAGTCCCTTTAAGTTTATGGCTACATTGCACACAAATAAAGTAGGTATGTTGCATGAACATAATCTTCAATAAAAAAAGCCTATTCAAAATATATTGTTGAATACTTCAATAATGTTTCAAATCTAATGGAAATCAGCCAATTTGAGGTAGTCATTCTTTTTTGAGACATTAACAAAATAAAAAGACAATGAAAAAAGTCATATGCTCATTGACTTAAAGAATCCATGATAGCAAATTGATTGTTTAGTTTTATTCAATTACATAATTTAATCAATGACGTTCTAATGAGTAGGTCATATTTATGGAATAAGACAAATAACTATATCTTATACATGTGTAAGTCAAAACTTTGCATTCATATATACATACCATTCAACTTTGTCTTTGGTGTTTGTTGCATTTGCAAGTCTAGAAGAAGATGATGATGCTGGTGTTCTTAAAGAGTGTGTTGCTGGTGTTCTTGTAGTTCGAGTAGTTTTATTCGGTTAGCTGTTGTTGCTGATGTTTGTGTTTAGGATGAATTTGTTCTTGAAGCCGATGTTTTTGTAGTTGTCCCTGCAGAAAGTGTTGATGTTCTGGGGTTGAAGTTGTTGTTCTTGAAGATGGGGTTGGTGTTCATGTTCTAGTAATCAGAGTTGTTCATAAATCTGGAGTTGCTTTTGTTTGTTTTTGTCAGAAGTATTGTTATTCTTATACGCAGGGTTGTTCTTGTAAATTAAGTTGTTGTGTCAGGGGTTGTTTCAGGATCCCACTCAAATATGTCGAAGGCCTTAAAAATAAGAGAATGTAAAAATGTGACAAGTTTTTTTAAATGACAAAAAAGTTTCACATTTTAATTATATTTTTTCTTACTAAATTTAAGTTAACATTTTATGCTAAAGTTTAGAATGTTACAGAATATATATATATATATATATATCCCTCCTTAGTTGAACCACCACTTGAAAGATTAAAACTTAAATTGTCACTATCAAGATGTGTTTTATTACCCCCAATTAACCCCCTAATTCACTCCATTTGTTAGGTTTAGAAGTGTTACTATGGAGACCTTTAAAGCCAATATTTTTAAACTAGTATTTTGCTTCAAACACTTTCAACAGAACCTACCATAAATCAAGAGTTGAAGTGGGCCCTGGGCCCCTGACAGCCAAGAAAGAACTTTACATTTGCAGGGCTTGTGGGCTTGTGATTATTTTGATCACTGATATGATAACATGGACATAATAAGGCCTATACAAATCTTTGTTTACACCCATCTGAATTTATTTTTTTCTTCCTATTTTTTTTTTTGCGTTTTGATCAAAATGCGTTTTTTCAGAGACCTAAAATAATACCCTGATACAGGTCAGTTTGCTAAAGAATTATGGTCGTCCAAAAAAAAAGTAATGCCTACCTATCTACCCTTTTTGGGGGGGATGTTAGTAGAAACTAAGAATATTTGTTTCGCCTAATCAAGGATTTATTTTGAAGACAGTTTTGCTGCATACAGTATATATTTTTACTTTATTACATTGCATTGTGTGGGAGTAGGATTTGATATATTGGTGCAAGGTATTTTGATTATATATATAACAATTCCAGGAAGTTTATCAAAATGCTAATCTTTATGCAAGATGTGTCATGTTTGGTGTCATTATTTTGCTTTTATAATTCACTTTTATATTCAATAATATATTGATAAATTTGTATCAATGTAAAAGTTTAATTTTTATTACAAGCAAATGAGGAAAATCAAAATAGTTCCTCAGTTGGTAAGATCCATCTACATTTCATGTCAGTATTTATCTTAGCTCCGCCCCTTTCACTGGACTTGACATTGCCCCTTTCACTGTTTTTGACATCTGATTGGCTGAGTTAAAATTGCCTTTTAATGTTCTTTATGAATGACAGTTTTATACAGGGAAAGCCTGGTTAATGTGACAATCATTATTCTGAATGGTGCTATAAATATGATTATGAATAGGCTTATAATTTATTTAAGATAATAAACATAATCTGCAGTTATGCACTTTAATTGATCAAAATACATGTTCCTTAATTATGCTTAAAATATAAATCCTTATAATATTGGAAGAGATACATGACTGTCAATTTAGAATTGAACTTCAATTTCATAGCATTTCACAGAATTGATTAAAATAATTGCTTATGGTCATGTTGATTTATAGGCTAATAGCAAAGAGGGGAAAAAATAAGATATATATAAATATAATTCTCCATTTTACTAAAGTGGCTAATTGTTATTTAATTCAGATGTTTTTTGTTTTTTTTGTACATTTTATTTTGGCATTTTGATATTATTTCAAGGATATTCTGGATATGCAGTTTTAATGACTTTCGTTTGATTAAAAGATTAGTTTCTATTTGTGTAAGAAAAGCCAGACAAAACTATAATTATTGTTATTATATGCAATTGTTTAAACCTGGGAGTAAGATAACATACTATTGGTCCCAGTTTAAACATAATTTTGCTTTAAGTGTTTATTCATTATTTTTACCAGCTTTCTTTGTACAGTGCACTTAAAGCTGCACTCTCACAGATTGAACGTTTTGACAACTTTTTATTGTTTGCCTTGGAACCAGCCAATTTTTGCAAAAATCCATGGAACCAGTTATATAAATAAAACTACTAACAAAAAATCCAAAAATGATATAATATGCATTTTTCTTAAAAAACATCAATTTTTCAAACAGAAAAATGTGAAAATCTACGATCTGATTTTGTCAGCAATCATAAATTTATTTGCAGATATCTATGCAGAAATTTGCTCTTTCCAAGACAAACAAAAAAAAAGTTGTCAAAATGGTATATATATCTGTGAGAGTGCAGCTTTAGTGTCATCTAACACCTAGATTTTAGAGTAATTAACAAGTCATAATTTTTGTTTTTAATTTTAAGTTTAATTAGGTTATTATAAGGGCCCTTTCCATATCTTGATTAAGATTTTTTGGAAAAGTTTAATTATGTTCTCTCCTACTATTTTCTAATTGTGGACTTTTTGTTAATAGAGAATTTTATCTTCATTATCTCAACAACAACAGGATCAGAGTGGCATAAATGCAGCCACAGAGACAATTATAAACAAAAGACTTCTAAAATAGACCTGCCACATATGAAAAATTCATATAACTATACATGAAATAGACTTAAATCATACTGGATTTGCAATTGCAATTGTGTTATTTGTTATCGCTGATTTAAAAGGAACACTATTCTTAGAATAAAGGAGTGGAAATCCTGAACAGAAGTCTCTGACTGTTGAAAAAACTACATCAGCCAACCTCAAATACTCTAAGGCTGACCAACAGTAATCTTTCAGTAGGAACTGAAAACAAGGAGGCACACTAGGGGCACTACTGCGCTTTTCCCCAGTCATTCAAAGTACCCCCTGTGAACGCGTTAGCGGACTTGCGCCCAATTCTTAGCAAAATATTGTGCATGAGTGTATACATTAGACATATATATTTAAGATATATATAATCCAAATGTGAACTTATTTGACAGCTTCAAGGAATGGAGAGAACTCAGCGGATTATTTTGTTTCGCCAAGGCATGTAGGAAAATGAAACCCATTTCATCATAAATTCTGTTTATTCCAGTCACTTTAACAATAGTAAAATCTTTCAACTAAAAAAAATAATATTAGTGTCTGCAATTTCAGAGTACCATCCACTCATGATATATTATCATTTATCATGGTGTAATTAATTAAGTCATTTTGACATCCTACTGTTAGTTTTAAAATAATATACTAAAGTAATAATTACCGGAACATGTACATTACCATGACAGTCACACCAATGGGAAGACTTATTTAGGGACTGACATTATAATTCACCAGTCAATTGTTACCACAGCCCCCCCCCCCCCCCAGGTCCGGGGAATAGCCGGGACTTTGACTTTCGGTCCAGCCGACCCCGGGTAAAATCCCCGCCCTGCGGGGACGAACTGATGGTTAAACCCCGGCCAAATGCCCCCGCACCCCAGAGACTCTATATAAGGCCCAATCTTGGCTTAATTTGGCCCTATGACAAAACCACCGCGGTCACCCGGCCCTGCGGGAGCACCTGGAAAGTAAAAACACGGCCCTTTTCTCCGGCTATCCCCGGTATACCCCCGGACCTGGGTGTGGGGGGGGGGGTTAGCGTGGATACAATTGACTGGTGCATCCATGGGGAGACTTATTTAGGGATATAACATTGGCATACAATTATATAGTAATTAGTTATCCTGACATTTGTACTTTACACAGAATCGCTACATGGTGACAGTTACTCTGGGACGGACATTACATTTACATACACTATACTAATAGTATTTCTGGCATGAACATTGCAAAGACACACACCAGACACCCTTTGGGTGACTTAATTAGGGACAGACATAACACTGATATACAATACAGTAATTAATAATCCTGATGTGTACTTTACATAGAATCCCTACATGGGGACAGTTAATCAGGGACGGACATTACATTAACACCACTATAAAAATAGTAATTCTGAAATGAACATTGCAAAGACACACACTATGGGGAAAGTTAATCAGGGCCTGTCACACTAAATTGACATACACTATATAGAAATAGTTATTCTGAAATTTATGAACATTGCAAAGACATACCCCATGGGGACAGTTAATAAGGGACGGACATTACATTGACATACACTATAAAAATAGTTATTCTGATATGAAAATTGTAAAGACACACACCATGGGGACAGGGATTTCAGGGATAGACATTTCATTGACATACATTATAGGAATAGTTATTCTGCCATTATCATTGTAACAACAAATGCAATGGGGACAGTTATTCAGGGACGGACATTACATTGATGTATACACTTTTATAAGTACTAGTTATTTTGACATATTAACATGTTAAGACAAGCGCCATGAGGACTGAGTTATTCAGGGACAGATGTTACATTGACTAGACTTAATTGACATACACTATAGTTATAGTTATTCTTACATGAACATTGCAAAGACACACACCTTGAGGAGACTTATTTATGGACAGACATCACACTTGACAATAACCATATACTAATAATTATCCTGACATTTACTTTACATAGAATTGAACCATTGGGACAGTTATTCAGGGACAAACATACATTGACTAAATGACATTATACTATAGTAATAGTAATTCTGACATGTACATTGTAATGACACACCCAATGGTGACAGTTATTCAGGGACGGACATAACATTGACACACACTCCAGAAATTGGTATTCTCAAATGTACCTACAAAGAATCTCACCATGGGGACAGTTATTCAGGGACAAGCATTACAATTACATACAATATAGTATAAATGGTTATTCTAAAATGTACTTTATAACAAAAAATGACACTATAGTGACATTTATTCAGGGACGGACATTACATTTGACTTTCAATATATAGCAATAATCATAATAGTCATTCTAAAATGTATGGTACATTACAAAGACACGTGCCATGGGGTCAGTTATTCAAGGACGAACATTACACTGACATATACTATAGTAAGAGTTATAAGGACATTTGGTACAATGAAGAGATACACCCCATGGGAACAGCTATTCACGAACAGACATTACAATCAAGTATACAACTTACAAATTAATAATTCTGAGGACAGGTACATTGAAAGTAATCACATCTTTGAAACAGTTATTTAGACCAATATAACAGTGAAATATACTATAGTTATAGTTATAATGACATTTACATGGAAAAACACACACCATGGATACATTTTTTCTGAGGGAAGAATTTTACATCTAACAAGCACAAATATGCTACCAGAAAGTCCAAACAGTAACAAAAATATGTCAAAACATGCACATACTGAGTCAGTCATCCAATTAGACTTTTGAAGGTACAAGCCCGACTTCTAACACTAATGCTTGGCATTAATTTTTTTATCAAGCCCTGCTAAATAAAATTTGGGCTGGTGTCAATTTTGACCACTGCAGTCAGCTAAATATGCCATTAATATATAATAATCATGCGCCAACCTGCAGATCATATATAGGCAAAACTGTTGTCTGTGTCATAAGAAGCTTACTAAATCTGAAATCTGGGGGCAGATCATGACAGTTTATATTGCATTTGGATGTTGAATGCGCAATTACAGGCAAAAGACTTTCATGAAAAGAATAAATACTTTTAATAATAATGTTGTTTTTTCTCACCGTTTTTTTAGGAGGGTGGGGAGGCCATGAATACTGGAGGCCTTACCTAGGGTCCTTGGGGTACAATGTATAAAATAATAGACATGTTATACGGGTTTCTTCCAATCCCTAATGTCTAAACGGGTTTGTGTAAAAACCGGAGGTGTTTGAAAAATATTGAAATTGTATTAAGTGCAGTATTTTATGGTTGAAATTGATCATAAAGGTTTATATTCATAATTTACCATACATGTAAAAGAAGTTATTTTGCACAAAACAAGCATTTAATGCATTAAAACACATTTACCTTTCCTATAAAATGAAAGTTGACTGACACAGACAACAGTAAAGTCAACAATTATGCCAAACGGAACAACTCGACACAATCGTAATAAGTCGGCCACCTCCGACAAGCTTCGAGATAGACCGTCAAATTCATAATTATTCGTTGGATACTTATTTTTTGTGTATACATGGAACTAATATAAAATAACATAATCTGGTAATATTACTTGTTTTTATGATATTTAATGGACGCAATATGCTTTAACCCGGAACAACTACCCACTTTTGGTACAAAACAATTTGTACATTAAGGATTTGCCATATCAAAAATCATAAAAAAATCTGTCAACGTACAATTATTTGGACTACTTGGGGTACGGGATCATTTGGCAGGGATTTTATCGGCAGTTTGTCCCCGCAGGACAAGGATTTTACCCGGGCTTGGCTTGACAGAAAGCCAAAGTCCCGCTTTTCTCCGGACCTGGGAAGGCTGTGATTACCGGAGGCCTTACCTAGGGTCCTTGGGGTACGGGATCATTTGGCAGGGATTTTACCGGCAATTCGTCCCTGCAGGACAAGGATTTTACCCGGGCTTGGCTGGACAGAAAGTCAAAGTCCCCTCTATTCTCCAGAACTGGGGAGGCCGTGATTACCCGAGACTGGGTGTATACCGGGGATAGCTGGGGAAAATGGGCCTTTGCCCGGGCTTAGCTGGACCGAAAGTCAAAGTCCCTGCCATTCCCTGGACCGGGGGGGGGGGGGGCGGTTACAACGGACTGGTGCATAACCAAGAGTTGTCCTACTTCTTAGCCACAGGTGCAAGTCACATAATCAATAATCGCCTTATATATGGGATAAGTGTATTAAGATATTCTTATTAAAATTGTTTGTGTCAAGTAGATCTTCCTGTGTTCTTAGCTGATACATATTCAACAAGCCACACAAAAATGCAATAGGATAAAATATATATGACTTACCATGGAAGTTAGGGATATATCCATTTTGCAAAACTTAGTGTCATTCAGTCATTCTGATTCATCGTTCTGCAAAGCTCGATGATTTTGTTTATCTTCTATGAAAAACAAAATAATTCGTCTGACACATTCGTAATTTTCCAGCATGATACCCTGGTATTGATTATTGTAATTGTATGTTTGTGTTAAACCGGTTTAAAGTCAGATTCAAGTACCAATAATTAAACAATTTTAAGTACCAATAATTAAACAATTTTAAGCAATATCATCTTTTTAACGCTACAACTCTTTAACGTCACGTATAATTTTCATTCCTGCAGTATTTTTAAAGACGGTTAAAAAAGGAAGATTACATTACACTATTTCATAAGTTTCGAAATTAGTTAAATTACCTTTAATAATATCATTTCCATAACTAACATGGTTGTTATATTAAACATATAAGATACATATGTAGTAACATTTGTTTTTGCTTTAAATGAAGTGCAATAATCGCGTTTTAAATCATAAATAGTCAAAACAGGTTTTGCTGGGTTTTTCTCCCGTAAAAAACATTCATAAAATTTCTGTTGTTCTTTAAATAAAAAGCAAGTATTTCAAAATCCTTAAACAAGTGATAATTAATATCATAACAATAATATAATAGCTTAGAAGTGGGGTTTTTACGGATTTTGCATTATCGGTAAAATCTTGGAGTTTTATCCCGCAGGAGAAAAACCCCGTACTGAAAAGCGTTTTTTTTTTTGTTTCGCGTTATTTCACTTCCGGTGTCGAAGCATAATGCTCCTTTTGATAGAAGATGTTGTTTTGAGCTAAAATAACTTGAATCGTGTATTATTGAAACCCCGCGGGATTTTTCCCCAGCTTTTGAAAAACGGGAGAAAAATCCCGCGGGATAGTGAAAAACCCCGTGTTTTTCTGCGAAAACCCCGCTGGGGCCCGAAGTTGGCGGGTCAATTAGACAAACTTCCAAAAACATTTCGCAAACAAAAAACACCAAAATCATACCTTAATGAAGCCTTCTAACTAAAGTATAGGCCAGTATTCGATTACACCGTATTTAAAGGGTAGTTGAGTTTGCGAAATCTAGGATTTGCAAACACAAATTGGAGGTCGTTTATTGATTAAACGGAGAATAATTATTTACAAAAGGTTTACAGAAAAGTGTAATCAAAAATACAATGCAACAACAAAAAATATACTAATACGTTGTGTATGGTTAATGCGCTGTTAAGATAAACCAATTGTAATTACCTTCTTTAATAACACCTTACATTTACATAATTAAAAAATGTTAAATTCACCAAATATTGCATGTCAGCAGCTTGTTTAAATCATTTGTTTTTAAATGTGTTTTGGCTTTTTTTTCATTTCCAGTCGGGGGCAGAGTTGTAGTTAACGATAATGTACAATATGATTGTCCTTGTCAACTCAGTACTAATCTCTTAACTTTGTCTCGTTTGAGGTAGCAACTGGGTTCTATTTTCAGTACTGTGTAACTGTTTACCTAAGAACTTTGGCCTAGAAAGATGAATCAGAATCTTCCACATGGATTATCCATGAGGTATACTGGTTGTTCTTATGTAAGATTATATAGTGATGCATTGTGTTTGAGTGCTACTTTAAAATATAGCCAATTTCACTGTATTCTTTATTGACTGAATATCAATGTGATTGATATCACGTTTATTCAGCCATTGGGGATCAAGTCAGGGGAGTTGTTGGCGTCTTCGTAGCATATATTTGGTGAAGATTTGGTGTTGTCATTTTCTTCAAAATAAGGGTTGTTAGCCTGTATGAACCGATTTGCTACTTGAGACACACCATCCCGCATAACTCATTCGATGGCGCGCACTAAATAAATAACCAAGAAAATTGTATTTTAGTCATTTTCGACCACGCATTCAGTGTTAAACCCGATTCGCCGTAATAGAAACCTTGGCCTAAGTTGTATCGTTTATGTTCAAGGTTTTAAAGACATTGCAGTCATTATCATAATCACTTTCCAAGAAAGTTTGATCGTTGATGTTTGAATTTAAACAATCCCTTGGTAAAAGTTTTTAATCTATCCACAAAGTCCATGCATTGGCTGGGAAACACACCCTTTAGCAATAAAAGGTAAACACGTACCAAGTTGGGAAAATCCTTATAAAACATGTTAAAAAATTGGACACTTAATTTTAAAAATTTAAACCAATTCTTAAGGCTTGAATTAAAAATAATATGTCAAGCTGTCAATAAATCTCCGGGAGCCAAGCGGAAACAATATACACCTGTTAATAATTTTGCCAGGGTTTCTATTCATTTACTTAAAAAGTCCGAACAATTACATAGTGAGTTGTCAATCGTTATATCTCAAAGCCTGATCATGATAGGAGTACATTCTGTTTTTTAACAACTCTGAATTGTAGAAATTTGCTACAAAGATGTGGTTATTTCTCTTGCTATGGTCTACTCACCTCACTGAACACTAGTCAAGATTGTTGTTTAATAGGTATAACTATGCGTAGTTATGTTTAACCATGTATTCAAAATTTAAATCAAACAGTTAAACCCTTCTATTGTCTACTAGACCAACATTGTTATTGGTTCGTGTATCTATTGTGTAGAGTTTAAAGTCATTTTAAGACTAGGACCATAGAATATCACCCCTACAGCTAACCAAAACAATCGGTGTATCCATATAAATGATAGCTGTCTCTACTTACTCTGGTCACGGCATAACTAAGTCGTGATCTCGATATAGGTTAGGTAGTATGAACAAGATTGTAACTCGTGGCCACAACGTGTTAACAAGTCGTGGCAACAAGAGGGAATAGACAATTACTCATGTCACTTATATGCCGTCGTTCAAAAGGCTCAAGATAACGATAAAATGGCCTTTTAATAATTAATCGGATTGTTAATATTATGAGGGATCTTAATTATTACAGGTTTTCAGGTAAAATATTAATTATTTTTTGCTTATTACTTTGGCTTGAAATGCCTGGTGAAAAATCCGTAAAATTATTGTAAATTGGTTATTTCCGACATGCGAGGCACGACAGTCATTCGCGATGAGGCATTTTAAGACAATTATTATATGTACACGTGCAGTGTATGCTTTTTTTGACAGTTAATAATAACAAACACCTAAACACGTAACGGCTTTTGTCACGAGATATCTCAATTTCTTTCGATAAAGTTGAAATCTGTGACCACACATAAGGGCACAAAAGTTGGCATGCACATGGTATGTACGATTGCTTAATGGTAATAATAAGCTATATACTGTTCCAGCAAAATTATGAACGCATTAATGATTTTCTGTTCGCCGACATTCTTTCTCATGTAAAGTCATAATAGTATTTCTGATAAATTTTGAATTAGGAAATTACATTATGAAACACGTGAATAATTAGTAGTAAATACTTCGTGTGCGAATTTGTTTCAAGGATAAATGTTAGGTTAAAGAAAAAAATATTTCTAAACATTATAACCTGCCAATTAGCTTAGTCATGGAAGAAGACAAATGCTGTAAGCACACAACAAAGGAATCACGACAGGATATAGGAGAACGCTTTGAAGCTGGTTCTATGCCTTTGTTGACAGGGTTGATGTTTTTAAGGTAAAGTAAATTAAAGAACATTCTTTCCGTCCAATCTTAAACATAAATCATACGGTTGATATGAATATGATAACTAATACCTCAATGTAAATGACAAGCCAAGAATTATCTCTTCTTGTCCAACAATTAACCTCACAGGCGGTGCTGTAATCATCTATTGTGTATCAAATACCGGACCTGCCATTGGCGTGATAGATACAAACAATTGACTGAACCGTTTATCCACGAAATGCGTATCATAAATACATTTCAAAACCTGACATGCCGCATTGCCGTTAGTTCAAACATTATAAATCTATATATATTTAGGTATATCAAATATTATCCCTTTGTACTGTTTCATAAACGCGCTGAAATGGTAAATGCTTCTTGCATTTTTTTTAGCAATATCAAACTGTTTAATTGCAGTTTTTTTAGGTTAAAATTTATAAAAAATACAGGCCTTAAACAAAGTATACCTGTATAACTTCACGTTTGAATAACACATTATTTCCTGTCATGTCCTTCAACATCGCGCATTGATTTTTGCAAATGACATTGTAGAAAATAACTTATATTATTGTATAAAGTTTTATGCATGTTGAAGATCCAGATCCATAGCCCTATTCTTGAGTAATTTGAGTAATGTGGAAAAGAATACACAATACAGATAATAGTGACGATTGCATCCAAAATTGAGCCGATATTGAGAAACGAGTACTGTAATGTAAACCTTCTGTTAATCATTACTTCTTCCTTTAATAATTTACTTTTGTTGCAATGAAACCACACACATCCGTTAAAGACTGGTGTCGTGAAAAGTGTGCCCTCAGTAAGAATAATTGTTTTATGTAAACAGCGCATTAAAATATTTATGATTATGAAGTATCAAAGTAAATTACGTTGTTCCGCTTATAAATTTTAAAACATCTTAGAGGAACGACTTTTGTTATCTTATGCATATTTTCTTTAAACCTTGGGTAAATGTTTATTCTGCCTTTAATCAGTAAATGATATTATGTTATGTTTGTAATTTATACCCTTTGTAAATCATTATTCTCCCTTTAATCAGTTAATTGTGCTGCGTTACAATGAGACCCTACAAATCTGTTCAAGATAAACTGGTGTCCAGAAACGGGTGAACGCAGAATTGACCTCAGTAATTTAAACTGTTTTATGTAAACAGCGCATTGAAACATATATAATTATAAAATATCAAAGTAAATTAAGTTGATCCCTTAAATTGCATTACATATAAGAGGAACGACTTTTGTTATCTTATACAGAGTTTCAGTTGACCTTTGGTGAATGATTATTCTCCCTTTAATCAATAAATGATATCATGTTTTAGATTTAACTCTATAAATATGTTAAAAATAATTTGATATGGTGGAACATGAGCAATGAGAAATGAAAATCCGAATATATTTCGTAAAATCGCCATTTTTTTCAGCTCGAATGCAACAATAATACAGTCTTCTTCGGCACGTAGCTAGGAAGTTCATGTACATTATTTTTACAAACATTTAAGATCTTTATATCTGAACAGTCTATCTTTAATGACTATATTTGCCATGATATAAAATAAATTAACAACAGTTCGGTCGAACCCCGTTTGCTCGAACTATCTTGGCTCGAATTCCTTGTTGGCCCGAACTGGAGGTAAATGACTGTTTTCTTTATACTGAAATCTCGCTTGGGTCGATTTTTCCAAAGCTCGAGGTATTTTCGTGGGGCCCTGGGAGTTCGAGCCAAGGGGATTCGACTGTACTTAAAATATGGATACATACAAATTATTCCGTTAGCTGGTAGCAAATGTACTAATAGGTGACATTCTGCTGAACTATTTAACATGAAGAGTGCTGAAAAAAGAATTTGTAACCTTACGCTCCAACAATGAATAGTTTCATCTATAACAAAAACGGGACAGAAGTGAGCGAAATACAGACTACTTACAACTGTTACGCTGTCTGTCTCGGATTGAGTTCTTTGTAGATTTTGTCACTGCAATCGTGTGACACTGTGTGTCTCTTGTTGAGCTCTTGGTAGGGCTTTGCCACGGTTCAAGGTAGTTGTGTGACGCTGCTTGTCTCACGTTGAACTCTTGGTAGGGCTTTGTCACTGTAGTCGTGTGACGCTGCTTATCTCTTGTTGAGCTCTTAGTAGGGTTTTGTCACTGCAGTCCTGTGACGCTGTTTGTCTCTCGTTGAGCTCTAAGTAAGGCTTTGTCACAGTAGTCCTGTGACGCTGTTTGTCTCTCGTTGAGCTCTAAGTAAGGCTTTGTCACAGTAGTCCTGTGACGCTGCTTGTCTCACGTTGAGCTCTTGGTAGGGCTTTGTCACTGTAATCGTGTGACGCTGCTTGTCTCTTGTTGAGCTCTTAGTAGGGTTTTGTCACTGCAGTCCTGTGACGCTGTTTGTCTCTCGTTGAGCTCTAAGTAAGGCTTTGTCACATTAGTCCTGTGACGCTGCTTGTCTCTCGTTGAGCTCTAAGTAGGGCTTTGTCACAGTAGTCCTGTGACGCTGCTTGTCTCACGTTGAGCTCTTGGTAGGGCTTTGTCACTGTAGTCGTGTGACGCTGCTTGTCTCTTGTTGAGCTCTTAGTAGGGTTTTGTCACTGCAGTCCTGTGACGCTGTTTGTCTCTCGTTGAGCTCTAAGTAAGGCTTTGTCACAGTTGTCCTGTGACGCTGTTTGTCTCTCGTTGAGCTCTAAGTAAGGCTTTGTCACAGTAGTCCTGTGACGCTGTTTGTCTCACGTTGAGCTCTAAGTAAGGCTTTGTCACAGTAGTCCTGTGACGCTCTTTGTCTCTCGTTGAGCTCTAAGTAAGGCTTTGTCACAGTTGTCCTGTGACGCTGTTTGTCTCACGTTGAGCTCTAAGTAAGGCTTTGTCACAGTAGTCCTGTGACGCTGTTTGTCTCTCGTTGAGCTCTAAGTAGGGCTTTGTCACAGTAGTCCTGTGACGCTGTTTGTCTCTCGTTGAGCTCTAAGTAAAGTTTGTCACAGTAGTCCTGTGACGCTGTTTGTCTCACGTTGAGCTCTAAGTAAGGCTTTGTCACAGTAGTCCTGTGACGCTGTTTGTCTCTCGTTGAGCTCTAAGTAGGGCTTTGTCACAGTAGTCCTGTGACGCTGTTTGTCTCTCGTTGAGCTCTAAGTAGGGCTTTGTCACAGAAGTCCTGTGACATTTGTCTCTCGTTGAGCTCTAAGTAGGGCGTTGTCACAGTTGTCCTGTGACGCTGTTTGTCTCTCGTTGAGCTCTAAGTAGGGCTTTGTCACAGTAGTCCTGTGACGCTGTTTGTCTCTCGTTGAGCTCTAAGTAAGGCTTTGTCACAGTAGTCCTGTGACGCTGTTTGTCTCACGTTGAGCTCTAAGTAAGGCTTTGTCACAGTAGTCCTGTGACGCTGTTTGTCTCTCGTTGAGCTCTAAGTAGGGCTTTGTCACAGTAGTCCTGTGACGCTGTTTGTCTCTCGTTGAGCTCTAAGTAGGGCTTTGTCACAGAAGTCCTGTGACGTTTGTCTCTCGTTGAGCTCTAAGTAGGGCGTTGTCACAGTTGTCCTGTGACGCTGTTTGTCTCTCGTTGAGCTCTAAGTAGGGCTTTGTCACAGAAGTCCTGTGACGTTTGTCTCTCGTTGAGCTCTAAGTAGGGCGTTGTCACAGTTGTCCTGTGACGCTGTTTGTCTCTCGTTGAGCTCTAAGTAGGGCTTTGTCACAGAAGTCCTGTGACGTTTGTCTATCGTTGAGCTCTAAGTAGGGCTTTGTCACAGAAGTCCTGTGACGTTTGTCTATCGTTGAGCTCTTGGTAGGGCGTTGTCACAGAAGTCCTGTGACGTTTGTCTCTCGTTGAGCTCTAAGTAGGGCTTTGTCACAGAAGTCCTGTGACGTTTGTCTCTCGTTGAGCTCTAAGTAGGGCGTTGTCACAGTTGTCCTGTGACGCTGTTTGTCTCTCGTTGAGCTCTAAGTAGGGCTTTGTCACAGAAGTCCTGTGACGTTTGTCTATCGTTGAGCTCTAAGTAGGGCTTTGTCACAGAAGTCCTGTGACGTTTGTCTCTCGTTGAGCTCTAAGTAGGGCGTTGTCACAGTTGTCCTGTGACGCTGTTTGTCTCTCGTTGAGCTCTAAGTAGGGCTTTGTCACAGAAGTCCTGTGACGTTTGTCTATCGTTGAGCTCTAAGTAGGGCTTTGTCACAGAAGTCCTGTGACGTTTGTCTATCGTTGAGCTCTAAGAAAGGCTTTGTCACAGTTGTCCTGTGTCGCTGTTTGTCTCTCGTTGAGCTCTTAGTAGGGCTTTGTCACAGAAGTCCTGTGACGTTTGTCTATCGTTGAGCTCTTGGTAGGGCGTTGTCACTATAGTCGTGTGACGTTGTGTGGCTCTCGTTGAGTTATTGGTAGGTAATGGTCTTACAAGATGTATAAATGCAGATACAAAATGTCCGATTATTTTGCATGCATATAAGTTGTTTTGCACAGCAAACAAATGACACCCCATGTTGATTGTACTTTGCCTTTTCATCTAAAATAGCATTTATTTTACTTTTATTCATTTACAGTGTTATTAATAAAAACCACGACAACTTGTCTTTGTTGTGAATTGGAAATTAATTTTTTTTGGAGTGATTTCAAAAGAAAGTTTCAAACGAGTATCAAATTTATAATGAGTCGCATACTTAACAGTCTGAAATCCAACTGCCTAAACGGTTTTACCTCTGAACCATATAACCTATAACAGTGTCAACGTAAACATTGTTGGCTTCAGTGCTTGTTCCTGCAATTTCCGTAGTATGATTGAACCATTTTATAACGCTGCATGTTCATATAGTATTCGTAGTCAAGTATTACTTAAATTTTCAAAGCATGAACGTTCGTAAATAATAGATGATCAAAATAGCATATCGTTTATCATTACTCACCGGGATAATAATTTAACGATTGCCTGATCGGTTCAATTTCTGACCTATTATCCGTAATACTTCTCCATTTTTTTCATCATTTGCAAAAAATCCCAAATCTATACAAATAAAGCGGAGATTGTGTACTTTGGCTATAAAAATGTTCTCCAATTTTAACAAACCGGTTAAGGCATGGCATAATTTATCTATTTGTCGAAGATATGGTTAACGGAAAAAAAATCCAATACCTAAAAGATATGTTCATGTTCACAAACGAAAGCTTAAAAAGCAAATAAAATTGGCTCAATGACAAATCTTAGGTTTAATTTCGAACTCTTTACATGCGCTGATCTGTATTTCTGATTGATGACACATCTGCCTATAGATAGGGTATATTGTCGAATGAAAGCGATATTATTAACTAATATTCACGAAATGTACGACTGGTTTTGTCCATTTGATACGGCATGGATGGTTAAAAAGACTTAATCTACCGTATCAAAATATGTGTTGTACGGTCGGCGCCTTAATAGGATTTTCTTGAAATTCACATGTAAGTTTTCTAAATTTATCCGGCTTAAATTGAAAAATATGGAAGAATACATTTCGAAACAAATACGAAATATTCCGGAATTAAGGAACATAAGATTACGTATCGCCATTCTAGAACTAAAATCGTGACTTTTCCCTTTAAATTGATACATTTTATCAAAAAAAAATCCCCATTCTTGCAGTGAAATCAGTTCTAAAACCTTTAAACTAAATTAGATTAGATTTGAATTGATAAAAAATAACGAAACCAAAGTAATGTTTTATCTTTTGCGAAACTCATAGCGCGGTTAGTTTCTTTCATAACAGGCATGACAAGTCATTTCCCAAGTTGTATTCATATACAAACTAAACCAACGGGTTTTATGAGAACATTCAATCACTATTTTCGATACTATTTGTAGACATGTTAAGCAGGTAATGTAATATGCATGTGATGAATGCAATATCAAGTTTAAGATCATTTAGTTTGTAAAAACACTACAAAATTATCTAAAATAGGAGCTTAGAAATTGATCGGAATCGCAATTGCCCGACTTTAATACTGCAATATTCAACTCTAACATTAAGTGTCGTTTGTCAATTATAATGCACTTAGTTCTTGTTCTAATTCATTTGCGAAGACCGGTTATGGTATTTAAGTTAAACAATACATCAATGCACATTGTTTCGTACTTGTATGACACCCAAATCAGATCGTTTCCTTTTACAAAGAAACATCATTTCTCATTGTATCAAACAATGGATGCACATTTTAGAGTCAACGTATTAAAGAGTCAAGCAATTCATACTCATAAATTTTAGTTGCTTGCTTATTGGTTTATGTCAAGAGTTTGATTTTTCAAATGCATTATATTGTCAATCTGCTACAAGGAGGGGGTATATATTGTCAATCTGCTACGAGGTGGGTATATTGTCAATCTGCTACAAGGGGGTTCATTCTCTTATCAGATTGCACTAAATTGTAAATCTGGTTCAAAGCTTGTTTATCCTCTACTTAGATGGCATTATATTGTCAAACCCGAAACAAAAATGTTCATCCTCTGTCCAGATTGGATTATATTGTTTAATCTGCTACAACCGTGGTTTATCCTCTGTTTTGATTGCATTATGTTGTAAAACCTGTTTTGAAGCCCTAATGAGGCGCTTTATCAGAGGAACGGTGCCAGCAGTTTCGCAACGCAAGTATGAGTCACAAATTATTAAGATGTGTACTAAGACTGGTGACCCGGAACAAGTTCATAACGAGTAAGTAAGTGATGCGGTTATTTGGAGCGATTTAGACGCCAAAAGCCAGGGCTAGATGACGAATAATGAATTGTTTGAGTGAGAGTATAATTGACTTGTCTACACTAGCTTGTAAGGGCAAGTCGATAATGACTATGATTTGAATAAGGCTGTTTTTAAGAGTTTAAAACCTACTGATAGCTTAAGGTAATAGTTTCGGATAGCATGCCAGAACCAGGCGATATTGTGTCTCAGTCCGATGGAGGCGCTATATCAACCGATTAGAGTATACTGTAATGGGTTGGAGCATTTTCTGAAGAACCAATACAGAGCAATACTTGGTTGCAAACCGGTGGTTTGATGACAGGATAGTCAGGTTGCAAGACACCAGGCAGCAGGTCAACACGGCTTCCAAACAGTATACCGGTAATACATTAACATGTTCGTTACGGTAGAATGTGAAAATAAAACTTAATTGATATAATCCAAACAAAGTCGAACTTTCTGATACAAACATTTTGTCATTTAAAAACAAATTTAATCGTTCTTTTTTATCAAAATCGGGGAATTCGGTCTTCAATTTAAAACTGACAATTAATCGATTATCAGCCAAAATATATTCAAGACTACATGGAATGTCGACTAAAATAAGCTGTATCATGCTGGTTCATTGGATTGATAATGTTTAAGATGAAGGAAACCTGGTCCATATTTCTTGAAAGATAAAAGGTTTATTAAACAAGTTTTAACTCCAACGCTATACCTGATTTAGGGAAAGATTAAAGGATTTTGGTTGTTACGTTTAATGTGAAGACATTATTTACACGACTTTCACAGGATGAAAAAGACAAAAGACGGTAGCTACAAACTTGGCGACCTGAATGTTATGCAAATAAACAGTGTTTCCACATTGAATAAACACGTAAAAAGTTTTTTTTATTGACAATATGTATGTATTTTATGTTTCGTTCAAACTGTTTAATTGTCAAATCAACCCTTTTCATTCTTGTTTCTGAGCACTGTTATATAAACATATCATGTACAATTATTGAATGCTGAGGAGTTACATATCCCGGACGTGGAAGTATCAGTCCAGGATGTTGACTCATGAGGGCAAACATGGCGACCTGAATGTTATGCAAATAAACAGTGTTTCCATATTGAATAAACACGTAAAAAGTTTATTATTGACAATATGTATGGGAAAGTATGATTGCCATATAGATATTAATACTTCTAAGAACTCTCATGCCAAGTGAGCGATAAATAAAAAAAAAATAAACATGCAATAAATACCTCATAAAAACGGTAATATACACTTACTCCATATTATGATTCTAAAACACAAATGTGTAAATCCTTCAACCTGTGTGAACATTCTATTTGATGTTCAAACTGTTCAATTGTCAAATCAACCCCTTTCATTCTGGTTTCTGAGCATTTTTATATAAACTTATCATCTACAATTATTGAATGCTGAGGAGTTACATATCCCGGACGTGGTAGTATCAGTCCAGGGTATTGACTCATGAGGGCTGCATGCATGAGTGGCAGTTTAAGTCAGGGATTGTGACTGATGGTGAGTTACATATCGTGACAGTGAGCATAGGTGACAGTATCCGTCAAGGAAATTGACTGATGACTGCATAGGTCATGGAATATGACTGATGGTGAGTTATATATCCTGACAGTAAGCATAGATTACAGTATCCGATTTACATCTTGATTGTTTGCATAAGCAGCAATTTGTGTCGGGCTGATTAGGAGTTGCATGCATTAAGTGACACTATTGGCCAGGAATTTTGAGATGACACAAAAAAATCTTACTTGAAATAAAGCTTATTTTGCATCTTGAATATTGTATCGTTAGATGTAAAACTACATACGAACAATTAGTTTTAACCAAATTAACAGCAAACAAGGCAACAAGATAGCATGATCACCCGATCAGTATATACGATATTTGCGTCAGTACATTTATATTGAAGATAAAAAAGAACAAAACGTTATCAAATTCAGACTGTTATCGCGGCTTCGATAGTTCTTTATTTCAGCTTTATGTTTGAACAGTGAACAGTGTGTTAGCATGCACAATATGATAGTATTGAATAATGATATTTACTTTGCTAAGATTGAAACAAATGTTTTGAATAAATGTGAACTAGCATGTATAAGTTATAATATAAAGTCCTTGGTATTAAGACTCCCTCGTTAAGACAACCTTTTTTCATTCATACGGAGGCTAATAAACGGTTTTTGTACACATGTTATTGATATATTGATTTAATATATTTCTATATATAGTTCTAAATAAATATTGAATACATAATAATGTGTAAGGCTTTGCGTGTGTATATTTTGTACGAAAACGTGTTTTCTTTATATGCTCGTAATTTGGTGAATAATGCTTGCTTTATTAAACAAACTTCTTATGATAAAAAATTTGCGCAAAGTATACCAATATTCTAGCAACACTTATCCGATTTGAAAACTGATCTAAAGACCCTTTTTGAAATCTAGCTAAAGCACTTGCAGTATTGTCACGGCATACATGTCATTTGTACCATTGATAGTAAACTGGTATTGCGCAGGTGAGGCTTTCTATTTTAATTCCAATTCGATCCCATATGCAGTTCAACAGCATTGATCTCAAAGACAAGATATGGACATTCGAAAATTGATTTTGACAACTACAAATAGCCAGGATTTAAAGAATTGGATTAAAGAGATATATCTTTGCGCAAAAATAGAAGTGAGTCCAAAATTATTTTATCTCGAAAACAGACTGCTAAACAACATTTTTTTTTCAACGATGGAACATAAGCTCAGTTATACACGCACAAACAAGAACATCCTTAGCCGCATTGTTCACCTGCATACTTGTTTGATACCGCCACCCTTATAATATACTAGGCACTATCCTTTGTCTTCATAGTGTTTAAAACCGCCAGCCTAAAAATATACTTTTTATCGAATTAAAGGTAACAGGTCGTATTATCCATGTCCATATTTGTATGAGACAGCCACTAGGCCTCACTGTTCATCGCCATATTATTTGTGACAGCCACTCTGGGAATATTTAGGCCCAATTGTCATAATGTATGAGACGTAAAAAAACAAGGCCGCATTGTTCATCACAATATTGTATGAGACCGCCACCTTGGAAAAAGTCTAGGCCGCATTGTTCATATACATATTGTATGAGACCGCCACCCTGGAAATAGTCTAGGTCGGAGTCTTCATATCCATATTGTATGAGACCGCTACCTTGGAAAAGTCTAGGCCGCATTGTTCATATACATATTGTATGAAACCGCCACCTTGGAAAAGTCTAGGCCGCATTGTTCATATACATATTGTATGAAACCGCCACCTTGGAAAAGTCTAGGCCGCATTGTTCATTTACATATTGTATGAAACCGCCACCTTGGAAAAGTCTAGGCCGCATTGTTCATATACATATTGTATGAAACCGCCACCTTGGAAAAGTCTAGGCCGCATTGTTCATATACATATTGTATGAAACCGCCACCTTGGAAAAAGTCTAGGCCGCATTGTTCATATACATATTGTATGAAACCGCCACCTTGGAAAAAGTCTAGGCCGCATTGTTCATATACATATTGTATGAAACCGCTACCTTGGAAAAAGTCTAGGCCGCATTGTTCATTTACATATTGTATGAAACCGCTACCTTGGAAAAAGTCTAGGCCGCATTGTTCATATACATATTGTATGAAACCGCCACCTTGGAAAAAGTCTAGGCCGCATTGTTCATTTACATATTGTATGAAACCGCCACCTTGGAAAAAGTCTAGGCCGGATTCTTCATTTACATATTGTATGAGACCGCAACCTTGGAAATAGTCTAGGTCGGATTCTTCATATCCATATTGTATGAGACCGCTACCTTGGAAAAAGTCTAGGCCGCATTGTTCATATACATATTGTATGAGACCGCTACCTTGGAAATAGACTAGGCCGCTTTGTTAATATCCATTTTGCATGAGCCCGTGACCGTCGAAATAGACTAGGTCACACAGTGTATTTCAATATGTGTATGGAAATCCATTCGGGTTTATGACTAAGCTTCAGTTTTCAACTCCATACTGTACGAAACTGCCTTTTACTAGAAAATCTAGTTCCATTTTTTTCTCCAAATTGCATGAGAATTTCACAAGATATAAACAAGGCCCACTTGTCCATATGCATTTTGTTTGAAACCATCACCCTGTCAATAGACCAGCCCGTATGGTTCATCTCTATAATTTTATAAGAACACCATCCTTGTTACGAACTAGCCCGAATTGTTCATCTCCATATTTGTATCAAAACGTTACACTTGTATGAATTAGGCCCCATTGCTCATTTTCATAGGTGAATGAAACCGCAACTCTTGTTGCAAACTAGGCCCCATTGTTCATTTCAATAGGTCTACCAGACCGCCACCCTTGCTGCAAACTAGGCCCCATTGTTCATTTCAATAGGTCTACCAGACCGCCACCCTTGCTGCAAACTAGGCCCCATTGTTCATTTCCATAGGTGAACCAGACCGCCAACCTTGTTACAAACTAGGCACCATTGTTCATTGTCATTTGTGTATGAGACAGCGAACATTGTTACAAACTAGGCCCCATTGATCAATGCCAAATGTGTATGAGACCACATACCTTGTATCAAACAAGGCCCCATTGTTCAATGCCATATGTGTATGAGACCACCAACCTTGTTACAAACTAGGCCCCATTGTTCAATGCCAAATGTGTATGAGACCATCAACCTTGTTATAAACTAGGCCCCATTGTTCAATGCCATATGTTTATGAGACCGCCAACCTTGTTACAAACTAGGCCCCATTGTTTATTTCTATAAGTGTATGAGACCACCACCCTCGTTACAAACTAGGCCTCATTGTTTATTCCCAATAAGTGAATGAAACCACAACCCTTATTACAAACAATGCCTCATTGTTCAATTTCATAAGTGTATTAGCCTACCATCCTTGTTACAAATTAGGCCCCATTGTTCATTTCCATAGGTGTATGCGACCACCAACCTTTTTACAAACTATGCATCAGTGTTAATTTCCAAAGGTGAACCAGACAACCACCCTTGTAACAAACTAGGCCCCATTGTTCATTTTCATAGTGTATGCAACAACCACCCTTGTTTCAAACCTCACCCCATTGCTCATTTACATTGTTGTATGAGACCACCACCCTTGTTTCAAACTATGCCTAATTGTTCATTTCCTAGGGTGTGTGAAGCCGCCACCCTTGTTACAAACTAGGCCCCATTGCACATTTCCATTGGTGTATGAAGCCGCCATTCTAGTTACAAACTAGGCCCCATTGTTCCGTTCCAAATGTGTATGAGACCGCCATCCTAATTTAAAATTAGGCCCCATTGTTAATTTCCATAAGTGTATAAGGTCATCAACCTTGTTGCAAACTATGCTTTATTTCTTACATTTATATGTGTAGGAGGCCGTCACCCTTGTTGCAAACTAGGCCTCATTGTTCATATTTATAGGTGTATGAGGACGTCACCCTTGTTTTACACTTAGCCTCATTGTTCATTTCTGTAAGTGTACCAGACCACCACCATTGTTGCAAACCAGGTCCCATTGTTTATTGCCATAGGTGTACGAGACCGCCTCCCTTGTTGCAAACTAGGCCCCATTGTTCATTTACATACATGTACCAGAACGCCTTGTTACAATCCAGCCCGCATTGTTCATCTCCAAAATTGTATTAGATCGCCACACATGTTATAAAATAGGTCACATTGTTCATTTAAATAGATGTATGATTACAACGTTACAGACAACCTGATTCGCAATGGTTTTCAATATTTAAATGAAATAAGCAGTTTGTCTTTAGGGACAAGATAATGTTTCGTTATATCAGACTTCAAACAATATTTTTAGTAAAGGGTAAACAAAGGGCTTGCAACAATTTTAGTTACGTTATGAAAGATTAAACTAGATATCTTTTATTTTAATATTTTTGAATGTGGCAACAATGCTCCACTTTTCAGAAAAAAGTTAATAACGTGATTGGAAAAATTGAATATTTTAAGCTTTTAAGCTTTTGTTTGATGTTTGTGCATAAAATAAGTGAGATAACCCAATTTCAAGTTCAATAAAGAAATCGTTGTCAAAATAAAATCTTTAAGTGGGGACAAAATGATAAAAAAAGGTTCATGCAAGTATATTTTAAAATACCGATTTAAACTCAGTATTCAAGCTTATCACCGGACTTAAAAAATCACTCAGACAGGCGTCCTGCATACATGCAATTGTCACGTGATATCATAATGGTATTAAATCAGTTAACCAGATCACAGTGCGACACTGACATGACCAGACGTACAACTAGGCCGAAGTATGGCCACCGGAAGTGGGCATGATTGGAATTGACATTTTCATAGAAAGGTAAGATATTGTATGTGAATTGCTTAAACTTCTTTGAATTTGAATAAGTATGATTATTTTAGATATTTGTCTATTGAATACGGTTTATCCTAATTTCCAACTGAATTGTACAGTGTTGATAATGTATGTCATGTGTTATCATAGGCTCGTTGTCTATATTTTCTTACATTTAAATTAAGTATTTTCATATCGTTATCTAGACATAAAATGGCAAAGGTTTTGGTTTTGGATAGCTGTCGATTCATTCGCTACATCAGTTATCTTCAGGGCTTATTTCAGAATTATATGTTAGAGAGGGATGTTAGTGTTTGGCGCGACTCGAGTTCCGCGATTTTTCTCTCAGACCCTAGAATATTTACCTTTAAATTAAATGCTTGTGCTGAGTGGAAGACGGCTTGGAGAATTTGTTTTTATTTTATGGATATTGTTGCCATAAAATAATTTAAAGGGTAATGAAGGCGCCCGGCTGTTTATCATTCAGAAGTGATATACAAGTATATGTACCTGTATAATAAAATAGTCAATGATGAATGTTAAAAAAGTCGTTCCCTTTGTTTTGTACTTTATCACACATCACGTTATCAAGTTCGAAAGTTAAATTGTTTTTTGTTTTTTTTAATTGGTAGGAACTAATACCCAGCAAACATGGCCATATCGGGCCGATGACGGTTGCATATCGGCATATCGACCAGTGTTTGCCGACTATCTGGTTTAAATTTGAATGTTTAAAAATAATTACATAAACAATAGCGTGTATTTTTTCATGGACAACATTAATTTTATAAATATGTCAATATCGGGCCGATGTATATGTGGTATTGCTTTAATGGAGATCAATGCATATGTTGCAACCTTCACTATCAGTTTATTCCCCTGGCGATTAATACATATTTAAATTAATTATCATTAAATAATAAAACCAATTTAAGTTTATATTGTTATTTAGTTAATTGATTATGTGATTAAAAGATTCAGTTCATGTTTATTTGATTTTTATCTACGAAATTATTTAGATTTATATTCAATGCGATATTGTGCCATTTCAAGGAGATGATGAAAGTCAATTCATATTTTTGGTTTTAATCAATGGTAAGTACTGTTTGAATCGTTGTTGACCACATGGATATAAGGAATTATTATAGTACTTTACTGTTAATCTATAGTTTTATTCCCGAAAGTCATAAATACTTTTATTTCGAGTAAATATGTTGGAAAGGAATTCGTGTAATTCAGACAAACTAAAAATTAACATTGTGTTTACAGTTTTGTATATTGTGGAAAGATCGAAGTTGCAGAGAGCGGACAAATGCAAATTGAAAATGAGAAATAAAGGCCATCATGGGGGGGGGTATCGAGGGGAGGTATGTTTTTACGTCCCAATGTAACCATTTATACTGAACTTATTAATACTGTGTTAGTTGCAATCAGTATGTCATGGTGTGAATTTATATAATTTTTGTGAGGCAAATTAATTTTAGAAACATATGTTCATAAATTAAGATCGAAAGTATTGATAAAAAGCAGGTGATTTAGGCTATTTCTAACTTAAGAAAAAGCAGGTTGACTATGCCAACCTTTAAATTTACATAAAGGGGAGAAATGATAAGGACAACCGAGTAATCCATTTGTTACTGTAACAAAATGTAATGCATTTTCAAAGGAAGAGTGTTTTAATCAGATTAGAATGAATAAATGTCTGTGACAACACCACCAATGCATTTGATGGTGACAGTGGCAATGGCAGAACTGTTCTGCTAGCATCACAACAGTTACTACAAGATCCCCCAACAGTTGCACCATCTCTTCAGGTATATACCGTTTTCAACCTTTGTTTACAAGCATAGTTCAAGTATATAATCCCCCAGAAATATGCGAAAGGGTGTTGGCAAATTTAATACAAACAAAATAAAAAATAAGTCACATTTAATAAAAACCCAATTAAAACTTAAGAATACCAAATTCCTTGAAAATGCTTTCGTAAATATCCGTATCAAAGCTTATGTCTATTCATGTATTAATAGTATATGCACTTATTCCAGAGGCTGTCGTGAAATTCCGTCGTTGCTCAAAGGACAGGTACGAGAGACATATACCGCCAGGATGGGGAGAGCATCGGTGAAAGATGGTGAAAGGGAAACTAGGAAGGAAATGAGGCAGGCACAGATATTTAATTGCATCCTTGGATCACCGGGATGACAAAATAAACAATATTTACCTAAGTACTGTTAAATGAAATAACTCTTATTTCAAGTCTTATTTTGTTTGTTTATTTATACAGTGACAGTATGTGTGTATTATGGCATGTCTATGTATTATAACTTGTACAATTTGCTAATACTGTTCAGGGGTATCATCCTCATTCTGTGATAACCCTATTGCTTTAATGTTTAGAGCACTGATAATAATAAAAAATGTAAGATCATATGGCTTATTTTCTTATGTAGGAATTGTCAGTATATAATATGCCTGTTGGTTTACGGTAGATTTTCTCGGCATTATTAGTTTTTCTCTCTGAAGACTAACAAAGACAACATATTGTGTTTAGCTACCATGTTCTGTTGTCATTGAGCATAACAATCCAGGATAAGGACGAAATAGGATCTCGGCATCAAGCTGGCTAAATGTCGGCTATTGAAAATATGCCGACATCGGCCCGATGTCGAGCCATGTTGCACATCCAGCATCGGCCTGATGTAAATGCCGATGTGGAACACTAAAACTGTTTGCTGGGTAGTGCTTACAATAGCTGAAGTTTATTTGAAATGTGTTATTGGTGCTAACACTATTTGACTAAAACAGGTTAAAAGTTATAAGTCAGAAAACAGTTCAGAAAACAATGTCTCTACTGTAAGCCAACTTAGGTTGTGTAAACATGAATTTAACAGTCAATAAGTTCCGAAATGAATATCGGATACACACCGTATCGTTTCATAAATAACTGTGTCGTATCATACCATGTTTGCCCTAGGTATTCTACCCTACGTCAAACCAATCAACATTAGGCATTGAAGGATTTTGATTTGGCTGACACGTCAAACATAACTGATATTTCAATGTTTAGAACATTCTACTCATTGCTATCATTAAATAATTTACAGAGTAAAATAAATGTCCAAAACGATATTTTTTCCTTAGAAAATGCTGATATTTTTGCATTTTTTACCTTAGAAATGGTGACATTGAGTCCAGGTGCCATTGACTGCTTTGATTTAGATAATACAGTCATAGTTTTACAGATTGTTTCCATGCTGAAATATATTTAATCTACCTTAAAAAGACAGTAGTAAGTAACAAGCGGTTGTTGATATTTCAAAAGTGTATCCATATTACCAATATTGTAATAAATATCCGTTCTAAATATTTAAACAGACCTCCGCATAGGGACGTTACATTTAAGATCAATACGCCCGATATAGACCAAGTTGAGCAAATATAATCACCGCTTGAATACACATGAAGTGTTTTTATTAGATAACAGGATTTCAAGTATGAATGTTTTATAAAACTAAAAGTACAGTTTTCAAATAGTTTTCATCCGTGAACTTGAAAGGGCGTATGTTCCAGACAAGACCGTTGTGGAGTTAATATTATCAACAATGTCATAGTACAATTTGATTTTTAAAAACGTGTTTAAAATTATTTATTATAATAAGAATCAAACATTTATACATTCACATTACTAATAGTTTGCAATAATTTTGTTCACTTTTTTATGATGTATTGATAAAGAGCTGCTTGGGCGCTTTCATTTAATGGAAATTTATTACTTAAACCACCAAATAGGTGTTGTTTATTGCCTTATGTTTGATAACGATTGAATATAATCCCTAATTAAACCGCAATACCGTTCATTGTACGAACATAGATGTGTATGTGGATTGCAGTAGTTCTAAATGGTACAAACAAGGCAAAGTCAATGCGGCTTCTTGTATTTAGACATCTGGAATTCTGATTTGCCCATTTGTTTCGTCAAACTTCTGAATTTCCCGTTTGCTTTAATCATTACTGCAGGTATCAATAAGCCACATTTACATTGCCTTGCTTGTGTGAAAATATATATACATATGCTTGTGTGCAAGAACTAGTAAAACATGAAATACTCGTAACGGTAGAATGTGCAAAAGATATGCAACTTTATATATTTATTATTAATCCAAACGAGGTAAAACGTTCCAGTTCAATATGATTGCTAAATTAAGCTGTATCATGATTGGCTTATTGGATTGACAATGTTTGAGGCAAAGGAAACCTGGTCCATATTTTTTGAACGATTAATGGTTTGTTTGTTATAAAACAAGTTTTTACTCCAGAGCTATGCCTGATTTATGGAATGATAAAAGGCTGTTGGTTGTCGCGTTTTAAGAGAATACATTGTTTACCCTTACTTTTACAGGATGTAAAAGATAACAGACGGTAGCTACAAACATGGCGACCTGAATGTTATGCAAATAAACAAACGATTTCACAGAAAGAAATAATGTTTGTTTATATCTACTGATGCGCCGAAACGATTAAGATAATAAACTTTACGTGTTTGTGTGGTTATATTATGCAAATAAACAGTAATTCAATATTGAATAAACACATAATAAAGTTTCATATAAAAAAACATGAATAGGCAAATATGGTTGCCACATAGATACTAGAAACTTCCATGCCAAGTGAGTGATCAATGTTTAACTGATATACATGAAAGAAAAGCCTTATAACAATGATAATATATATTCGCCTCCAATTCACGATTCAAAAACACAGAAGTGTTAATATATCACTTGAGCAAATTTCTAATACATCGTCTGGTAACAGCTAAACTTTCCTTCATCCTGTGTGAACTTTCTATTTGATGATGCGTTCATACTGATTAATTGTCAAATCCAACCTTTACATTCTGGTTTCTGAGCATTTGTTTATAAACATATCATGTTCACTCATTTAATGCTGAGGAGTAACATAACTCAGAGGTTTAGGTAGGATCGGTCAAGGATATTGGCTCATGAGTTTTGTATGCATGAGTAGCAGTACAATCCAGGGTTTGTGACTGATGGTGAATTATATACCGACAATGAGAATAGGTGACGTTATCCGTCAAGCATATTGGCTGATGAGGGTTGCATGCATAACCCAGGGATAATGACTTGTGGTGAGTTACATATCCCGGCTGTGTACTGGGTGACAGTATCCGTCAAGGATATTGAATGATGAGAGCTGTATGCATAAGGCAGAGTATGACTGATGGTGATTAACACATCCTGACTGTGTGCATAGGTGACATTATCCGTCAAGCATATTGCCTGATGAGGGTTATACGCATAAAGCAGGGAGATTGGCTGAGAGTGTGTTACATATCCCGACTGTGTGCATAGGTGACAGTATCCGTCAAGGATATTGAATGATGAGAGCTGTATGCATAAGGCAGAGTATGACTGATGGTGATTAACACATCCTGACTGTGTGCATTGGTGACAGTATCCGTCAAGCATATTGCCTGATGAGGGTTGTACGCATAAAGCAGGGAGATTGGCTGAGAGTGTGTTACATATCCCGACTGTGTGCATAGGTGACAGTATCCGTCAAGGATATTGAATGATGAGAGCTGTATGCATAAGGCAGAGTATGACTGATGGTGATTAACACATCCTGACTGTGTGCATAGGTGACATTATCCGTCAAGCATATTGACTGATGAGGGCTGTATGCATAAGTCATGGCCTTTGACTGATGGTGAGTTATTTATCCCGACTGTGTGCATAGGTGACATTATCCGTCAAGGATATTGACTGATGAGGCCTGATAAGAATGTGCAAAAATTTACATGTGTATATTTTGTACATAAAAGTGCTTTTTCTTTTGTCTATGAGCCCGTAATTATGCGAATGATGTCTGCTTTATTAAACAAGCTTCTTATGAAAAACATTTTTTGAGCAAAGTATACCAATATTTTAGCAACACTTATTCTATTTGAAAAATCATCTAAAGGCCCTTTTCGATATCTAGCCAAAGCACCAGCAGTATTGTCACGGCATACATGTCATTTGTACAATTGATAGTAAAGTTGCATTGCGCATGGGTGGCCTTCTATTTTAAACCCAATTCGATCAATTATGCAGTTTTATAGCAATGATCTCATATACGAGATACGGGCATTCGACAAGTTATTTTGACAACTACAAATAAACAGGATTTAAAGATAATGCGAATTGGATTAAAAAGATCGTTCTATGCGCTGAAATACTTAATTCTTATCTATGTGAATACTTTAATAAGTCATTTTCTTCATATTTCATTCAATAATGGTCAAAATAAGACCGGTACGCTGCGTTCATTTAGAGAATGTACAACATATAAACAGGACGTTTTATAAAAAGCAGGACGGATATCAGGAAGGAAACGCATACATTCGTGGTGATGCTAGACTGGATTCATATCATTTATAGTTAGCATGTGTACAATAATAGAAGTGTGACCCAAATTATTTCATGTCGCAAACAGACTGCAAAACAACACTCATTTTTTCAACGATAGAATATAAGCTCTGTTATACCTTGAGATGTATGCACAAGCAAGAACATCCTTTGCCGCATTGTTCATCTTCGTATGTGTTTGATATCGCCACCCTGGTTATATTCTATGAACTACTCTTTATCTACATAGTGTTAAGACCGCCATCCTAAAATAGACTAGTTATCGTATTATTGGAAATAGGTCGTTTTTTCCATATCGCATTTTTATTTCAATAGTGGAAAAGACAATGCCGCATTGTTCATCTCCATATTGTATGAGACCACCACCCTACTTATAGACTGGGCTGCATTGTTCATCTCCATATTTTATTAGACCACCAACCTACTTATAGACTGGGCTGCATTGTTCATCTCCATATTTTATTAGACCACCAACCTACTTATAGACTGGGCTGCATTGTTCATCTCCATATTTTATTAGACCACCAACCTACTTATAGACTAGGCTGCATTGTTCATCTCCATATTTTATTAGACCACCACCCTACTTATAGACTGGGCTGCATTGTTCATCTCCATATTTTATTAGACCACCAACCTACTTATAGACTGGGCTGCATTGTTCATCTCCATATTTTATTAGACCACCAACCTACTTATAGACTGGGCTGCATTGTTATCTCCATATTTTATTAGACCACCAACCTGAAAATAGCCTAGGCCGCATAGTTAATACCAAATTGTATGAAATCGCCACCCTGGAAAAAGACTAGGCCGCATTCTTCATTCCCATATTGTATGAGACTGCCACCTTGGGAAAAGACTGGGCTGCATTGTTCATATCCATATTGTTTGAGACTGCCACCTTGGGAAAAGACTGGGCTGCATTGTTCATATCCATATTGTTTGAGACTGCCACCTTGGGAAAAGACTGGGCTGCATTGTTCATATCCATATTGTTTGAGACTGCCACCTTGGGAAAAGACTGGGCTGCATTGTTCATATCCATATTGTTTGAGATTGCCACCTTGGGAATAGACTTGGCCGCATTCTTCATATCCATATTGTTTGAGATTGCCACCTTGGGAATAGACTTGGCCGCATTCTTCATATCCATATTGTATGATGCTGCCACCTTGGGAATAGACTGGGTTGCAATGTTCATAAGCATACTGCATGAGACCGTGACCCAGTAAATAAACTAGGCCTCAATGTGTTTTCCTGTATTTGTATGTAAATCTATTCGGGTTTTAGACTACGCCTCAGTTTTCATATCCACAGTGTACGATACTGCCTTTCTCCCGATAGTCTAGTTCCCATCGTTTTTCTCCAAATTAAATGAGAATAAAAAAAGGCGTGTCCATATGCATATTGTATGAAACCATCACCCTGACAACAGACCAGCATGTATGATTCATCTTTATAGTTGTATGAGACCACCGTCCTTGTTAACTAGGCTTTATTGTTCATCTCGGTGTTATTTTAACCAGCAGCTTGGAAAAAGACTAGCCCTCTTTTTCATCTCCATATTTGTATCAAACCGCTGCCCTTGTTGCAAAATATGCGTCATTGTTCATATCCATATGTGTACCAGACCGCCACTCTTGTTACAAACTATGCCTCATAGTTCATATACTTAGGTGTACCAGATCGCCACTTTTTTGCAAACTAGGCCCATTTGTTTATGTCCATAGGTGTACCAAACCGCCACCCTTGTTGCATACTTGGTCTCCTTGATCTAGTCCATATGTGAACCTGACCACCACCCTTGTTTATTTCCACATTTTTATGAGATGAGACCGCCACTCTTGTAACAAACTAAGCTCATTCTGCATATATATAGGTGTAAGAGACCACCACTCGCGTTACACACTAGGCCCCATTGTTCATTTCCATAGGTATATGAGACCGCCATCCTTGTTATTAACTAGGCCTCATTGTTTATATCGGTGTTGTTTGAACCAACACATTGAAAAAAAACTAGCCGTCAATATTCATCTCCATATTTGTATCAAACCGTTACCCTTTTTACAAACTAGGCCCCATTTCTTATGTTCATAAATGCATGAGACCGCCACTCTTGTAACAAACTACACCCCATTGTTCATTTCGATAGTTGTACTTGGCCGCTACTCTTGTTACAAACTGCGCCTCATTGTTCCTTTCCAAATTTAAGTTTTAAAAAAATCGTTGTCAAAATATAATCTACGAGTGAGTATCCATCAGAACACAAAGTTGCTTTGGTTTGTGTAAATACATTATGAAATTCCGACTTAAATTTATTTATCATTCTTATCACTATACGTTAAAAAAAA
This sequence comes from Mya arenaria, assembly GCF_026914265.1. NCBI lineage: Eukaryota > Metazoa > Mollusca > Bivalvia > Myida > Myidae > Mya > Mya arenaria. The sequence goes on from NC_069137.1 coordinate 22,579,191, forward strand.
CTAATATTTCAGACAAGTGTTCTGCATACTCGAAATCCTCGCATGACATCTAAATGTTATCAGTTCACACTGCGACAAATACACAACCAGACGTACAACTGTGCAGAAGTATGGCACCCGGGGGTGGGCGTTATTGGGGTGATAAAGAACATACATACATCGAAAAGGTAAGATATTGTATGTGAATTGCTTATACTTCTTTGTATGTGAATAAGTATGATAATTTCAGAAGATATATGTCTACTGAATACGGCTTATGCTAATTTTCAACTGAATTGAACAGTGCTTGATAATGTAAGTAATTTGTTATCGTTTGCTGTCATATGTCTTACATTTTAATTAAGGTATTTTCATTTTGTTATCTAGACTTGTAATGGCAATTGTTTTGTATTTGGATAACTGTCGATTCATTCGCTACCTCAGATATCGTCAGAGCTAAATTGAGGATTATATGTTAGAGAGGCGCGTTAGTGTTGTGCGCGACTCGAATGGCGCGACTTTTCTCTCGGACTCTGAAATAATGAGCTTCCAATTAAATTCTTTGGTTGGGTGGAAGGTGCTTGGTGTTCAACCTCCAGACAGTCTCGGCTTTACTTAATTAAAAAATGCGTATTTGTTGGATTGTATTGATATGGTTTCTACCATGTAGCCATTTAATGATTAGTGGGGTAATGGAAGCGCGCGCTTGGTTCTAAACCAATAGAGATATACAAGTATTAGTACTTGTACAATAAAATTGTCAATAATAAATGTCAAAAAAAAGTTCCTTCTTCTTTGTTATTCATTAAATATCATGTGACCACGTTTACATCAATGATAATCGAACAGCTAATATAATTTATAGATAAAAAATAACTTTTTGTTTTTCATCGGCTTTTAAACAAAGAACATTTACCTATTATTTCGGAAGTTTAATTGTTTTTTCATGGATTATTAGTTAATGTTTGCAATAGCTAATGTTTTGTTTGAAATGTGATGTTGGTGTGCTTACACTACTTAAAGGTTGAAATATTCAAGTAAACAGAAAGAAAGCAGTTCAGAAAACAATTTCTCTACAGTTAGCATACCAAGGTTAAGTAAACATATATTTAACAGTCTGCTATGTGATTCGAAACAATACCGTATCGTTTCATAAATAACGGTGTCATATTGTACCATGTGTGTTATAGGTATTCAACTATATGTCACACTCATCAGCATTAAGCATGGAAGGCTTAACCTTTTGGATGACACCTCAAATATGCCTGATATTACAATGTTGTATTATAAAAAATAATTCACTTAGTTGAATGTCCTAAACGTTTGGTATAATATACCAAAGATCAAGGCTTTGTCTGCTCTGTTAATGATTATATAGTCATAGTTTTACAGGTTGTTAGCAATTTAATAATAAGTGATCTACCAAAAAAAAAAAAAAATAAAAAAAAAAATTGAAGTTACGAGCGGTGGCTGAGATATATAACCGTTCTAAATATTTGAAAAGACTTCAACAGTGAGTAGTCCCATATTAGACAAATACCCCCGCCATAGACCTCAAACATTTTTAATTTCAGACCCCTAGTTATATTGCATTTCTCTGTAAAACACTGGACAGTAAAGCTGAGCAAATACTTTCACCGCTTGAATATGCCTGAAGTGTCTTGATTAGATAAAGATAGTTCAAGTATGCATGCTTTATCTAGCACAGTTTTCAAATACTTTTCATCCTTAAAATGGCGTATGTCTGAGACATGACCGCTGTGGCCTTCAACTCATCAACAATTCCATAGGACACTTTGATTTAAAAAGAAACGTGGTTAAATTAATTTATGATAATTATAAACAAATTTGTATACATTCACCTTTTGCTTACATTTTGCAATAATGCTTACGTTTTGTTCTATCACGATTAATTGATATGAACTACTGTTCCCACTTATGATTATCGATTAAAAATGATGATGATGATGATGATGATGATGATGATGATGATGATGATGATGATGATGATGATGATGATGATGATGATGATGATGATGATGATGATTAGAAATAAAACTACTGATAAAGACATGCAATGCTATATCCGAGATATTAATAGTCTTTAGTTTATCTTTAGTTTGTCAAAGGTGATATACTTGGGTTTAAGGACCCAATACGATAAGATAAGAAAAAATGGAAAACCAATGCATTAAAAATGCGCTTTTTGGAGTATCTGATAAGGTTGTATTATAGTAGTGTTATGATACATGTTTGTCAAGATTCAATTATAGCTGAATATTAAGTGTCACCAAAATGTAGTTGGTGATGAATATATAAGGATGTTCTCACAATTATCAACAGCAAAATATACAACGTACTGAATGTCCCTCGTAAATGTGATCAAGAGAATAACATGAAGATACCAAAGCAAATAAAGTATAAAATAACGTATGTTCGTTTCTGCACGATTTTGATTCTGTTTGTCTGGTGCATGAATACTTCATTTTTATTTTTATTTTGAAATCATTTATTGGCGACCTCGGAAGTTAATAATAGATTTTTAAATAATCTGGTTGATCGTTTTAATCCGAATATAGAGTGATGATGGAATTTAACCTCTTCGTTATAAACGATAGTGTAAAACATTATAGTTGTGGACATCGACTTAATTTTTAAAGGTTGATTTAATGATAGACCGCACATAGTTTATCCATTACGGGATTTTCCCTGTCACACCCTCTGTGCTGCAAATATTGTTCAGGAATTAATCATGTTGATGTTGGTTGATTTAATCAGATGTTTTAGTCTGATGTTTCGAATAAAATGTTTTAGTATTGCATTTAAAGTTATTCAAGCATATTGTGTTCTAGGGTACAGTCGGGTATATGACTGTTGCTCACTGACATTCAATAAATTAGTATCTGTCTACTGGGCAATTGTAATTTTGTTGCTTATTTTGTATCAAAACTACTTTAACTGGAAATATGATATAAAAACTAAGCATGTTGTACATGATTCCTTTTGAATGGTTGGGGATATGTTTGATAATACAGTTTCAATGCACTGCATCTAATTGTGGTTGCTATTTTGAATGACTCGTATGCATACTTTCACTTATAACTATCAACAGCGACCAACCAATTATTTTAGTATTTCCATGTCGACTATTACTAAAATCATTACTACCGTACAGTTGCCGAACTTAAAATTTTATCCCGGACTTTTATGCTTCGTCGAAGGTAAGATGTTATTAAGAACTTTAAACTAAACAATTACCGAGAAAAGGCAAAGTACAGAGCTGCCTAACGAGCGCTTCCATTTAATGGAAATATATTACTAATATTACAGAACAGGTGACAATCTGGCCCAAAACAAATCTTGTTTATCGTCTTATGTTTGATGACGATTGAATATAAACCCTAATCAAACCTTGGTATCGTTCATTGTACGAACATATATGTATATGTGGATTGCATTAGTTCTGATTGGTACAAGTAAAGTCAAGGTGGCATGTTGCTTAAAGATACCTGAAATTTTGATTTGCCCAATTGTTTTGATAAAATTCTGATTTGCTAAACTATTTTGTCAAAATTCTGATATGCCCAATTGTTTTGTTAAAATTCTGATTTGCCCACTTGCCGGAATCAGAATTTCAGGTATTTTAATACAATGCGCCATCTTGACTTTTCCTTGTTTGTTTGTATATATATATATTTGCATTTGCTTGTGTTCAAGAACTAGTAAAACGTGTAATGCTCGTTACGGCAGAATGTGATATAAAAAGCTTTTACTATTTATATAATCTAAACGAAGTAAAACGTTCTGGTACAATCATTCTGTTTCTGTCATTTTTGGAAATATTCTTTTCTAATCGTTTTTAATATCAAAAACGGGGGAATCAGTCTCCAATTTTAAACTGACAATTAATTGGTTATCAGCAATAAATTATTGAAGACTATATTCAACGATGACTAAAATAGGCTGTATCATGCTGGTTCATCGGATTGATGATATTTAGGACAAAGGAAACCTGGTCCATATTTCTTGAAAGATTAATGGTTTGTTTGTTATTAAACAGGTTTTAACTCCAGAGCTAAGCCTGATTTAGGGAAAGATCAAAGGCCATTGGTTGTCGCATTTTAAGAGATTCCATTGTTTACACGTACTTTCACAGTATGTAACAGCTAACAGACTGTAGCTACAAACGTAGCGATCGGAATGTTATGCAAATAAACAGTATTTCAATATTGAATAAACACGTACAAAAGTTTTATATTGACAATACGAATAGGCAAGAATGATTTCAATATAGATACGAGAAACTGCCATGCCAAGTGAGCGATAAATGTTTAACCAATATACATGAAAGAAATCCTTATAACAACGATAATATGTACATAGTTCGCCTCCATATTATGATTCTTAAACACAAATGTGTCAATATGTCACTTGAGAAAATTATTTATACATCGTCTGGTAACAGTTAAGCTTTTTTCTCATCCCGTGTGAAATTTCTATTTGATGTTTCGTTCATACAGTTTAATCTTCAAATCCAACATTTTCATTCTGGTTTATAAGCAATGTTTTTGAACATATCATGTTTAATCATTTAATGCTGAGGGGTAGCATATGTCGGACGTTTGCATAGGTTCGATGTAGGTCAAGGATATTGACAGATGAGAGATGTATGCATAAAACAGGGATTGTGACTGATGGTGAGTTACATGCTCATAGATGACAGTAACCGTCAAGGATATTGACTGATGAGGGTTGTATGTATAAGACAGGAATTGTGGCTTATGGTGAGTTGCATATCCCGACTGTGCGCATAGGTGACAGTATCCGTCAAGGATATTGACTCATGAGGTCTGTATACATAAGACAGGGATTGTGACTGATGGTGAGTTACAAATCCCGACTGTGTACATAAGTAGCAATATGTGTCATGACATGTGGCTGATGAGGAGTTATGTACATTATCGGCCGGGAATTATGAGATACATGACATGATTTTTTATATAATAATTACTTGAGAGAAAGGTCATTTCACGTCTTGAATCTTCCATCATTCGATTTAAAATTACATACAGATAGTTTGATCTCGCCAAATCGACATACATCAAGTCAACTAGAAAGCATGATCACGTGATCAGTATATACAAAACTCGCGTCAATACATTTATATTGAAGAGCAAAACGTTATCAAATTCAAACTGTTATCTCGGCTATGAGTGTTCCTATATCATGTTTGGGTTTCAATAGTGACGTGTGTTAGCTTGCAGAATGTGACAGTATTAAATAATCTTATATTTGGCTAAGATCGAACATGTTTTGAATATATCTGAACTAGCATGTATAAGCTTCCTATGAAAAAACAATTGTTTGAGCACGGTAAACCAATATTCTATCAACATTTATCTGATTTTGAAAACTGATCTAAAGACCCTTTTTAAAATCAAGCCAAACCACCTGCAGTATTGCCACTGCATACATGTCATTTGTACCAAGTAAAGTGGTATTGCGCTTGCGTTGCATTCTATTTGAAATCCCAATTCGATCGCTTATGCAGTTCAATAGCATTAATCTCAAAAACAAGATGAACACCCGCAAAGTTATTTCGGCAACCACAGATAACCTGAATTTATAGATAATGCGAATTTCATTAAAGATATATATCTATGCGCTGAAATATTTAAATCATATCTAATCGATTACTTTAATGAGTCATTTTTTTCAATTTTCATTCAACAAAGGTCAAATAAGATCGGTACGCAGTGTTCATTTACAGAATGTGCAAACTATAAACAAGACGTTTTACAGAAAGCAGGACGAAAATTATGAATTACACAAACTTTAAGATTTTTTTTCCTTAACATAATCTTCCTTTTACTATATTTATTAAAAGACACTTTCAAACTATTTCTGAATAAACATAGCCAACTAAATTAACGTTTTTTATTTCATCGAACCCCGAAACATGTAAGCAACTAGACAAAATAGTACCAAGGATATATGTAAAATTCAAAATATGAATGGCGTATGAATATAAAATATTCAAGCGAGACCATGACGTCACTTACAAATTGACTAAAACGAAAGTAAACGCCTGTCATCTTAAAACAAGTAAACGATTGAACTGGTAAATGTCTGTTTAATTCATGGAACCAATTACTTTAAGGGCACTCAATTACTGTCACTCTCGATTACACTCTCGTAGAATCCGTCTACGTTTGTTTTTCTGTGGCGATCTTTCTTCGTGGTTGATAGTGATGTTACAGTTGAGTAGCCGAGGATTTTAAAGGACTCTTGAAATGTTATTGTGGAAAATACTTCATAAATGTGGTTTGCTACATATGATTGCATTGGAGCGGCAATGTCATCCGATCGAGCCGGTACTTCCAGCGATGATATTTGTCTGGCAAATTTGTATTTTTGTTTACAAAATCGCATTTGTTTACATACTTACAGCTGCCGGTAGTATACATGTATGTTTGCAGCCAACACATTAGTTAACGGAAAATCGCGTTCGGTTTTGCGATATTCTGCATATATTAACAAACAATTTGTAAATGGGATTTTTTTGCTATACATTTGTTTACCTTATTAATGATTGCTGTTATAAACAACTCAACAACAATAATATATCAACGATTTGTTTATATGCTTTATATGTAAACCAGGTCAAAATGGAATCGGAATGGCAGACATTACCGAGCATGTTCGATCAAAAAGATATAGTCCCGTTCTAGTGTTTAATACGGAGACAGAAAAATGCAATGTGTTATACGGGATTTATTTTCGATTGTTCCTGTTTTTCAGTTGAAAATGCCGTATTTTGACAGAAAATATATAGGTATATAACACAAAGGTTTATTGCTCAAAATGTATGTTTTTTAGACATGTATATGTATTGATTTAAAATCAAAAGACTGCCAAATTAAGAAGAATGTAGTAAAACATAATGGGCTTTAATAGGGTAAAAAAGTTATTTACCTGGCCAATAATTTGTTAACTACATTAAATTTTTTATTTGTTTTGTTTGGTGTGATTTTTAACAAAATCGACTCAATGGCAGTTATCTTTTCGAATGAAGACATTTAAATATAAAAATAATGTGTCTATAATTGATTAAAATATATTTTTATTTTATTTATCGAAATATTTAGCAAATGAG